>NC_057803.1:136294347-136594347 GCF_018294505.1 Triticum aestivum | reverse complement strand
AATTTGACGAGCAAACAGCCCTTGGATCGTTTCCACACCACATCTGGCGATTAATCAGTGACTGAGCGTGATGCATGTGCGGCTGTTCCTCCAAAGTTCATGGCCATCATTAGTTTCCAAGGAACGGTGCAAACCCTACGTAGTATGTACGACTTTGTCATTCTTGTATGCGGCCAAATAAGACGATGATGCTTTCTCTTTTTCGTGCCTCTTTGATTCGCGGGATTGAAAAAACACAGGAATAGGAAAAATGTAGGATTGAAATGACATGCCCATTGGATTCCTATAGAATTTGAGTTTGTTTGATTGTATCACAGAAAAAATAAAGGATTTCTTCCAAAAGGTCCGAGCCCATCCACCTCCTCCCTCTCCAGCTCCGGCGCTCTGCCCACAGTCGGACGCTCCGCCCATGCTCCAGCACTCCGCCATGGTCCGACGAGATGGCCGAGCAACAGGGCATCCTGGAGTCCATCCAGAATGAGGCCTATGTGGAGGCCAACTGGGCGTTTCTCCGGCAGGAGTAGGCAGAGACCGACGCGCTCTTCACCAAACTTGATGCGAAGATAGATGCGGAGGAGGCCGGAGCGGAGCAGCCGGAGCCGGGCACGGAGATTGTCGTGATCTCCGACGAGGAGTGGCTAGGATCGATGTAGTACGTAGGTTCTACTTTTTTTGCATGTTTTTATATGAATATAAGAATCGAGTATGAGATGTCCGGATGCAACAAGTGAAATTCGAGGCGTGCCCGGTCAATGTCCACGGACGCGCCGGACATTTGAAGGGCCATATTTGTCATATATGGTCATAGATACTGCAAAGCGAGCCGAAGGTGTCGCCGCTCCCCCGTCGTAACCGGACAAAACTTGCTGTTGTAGACGGACAAGAAGTCGTTGTGCTAAGGCCCCATAGAACCAGCGCATCAGAACAACAACCATCGCTGTTGAAGAGTAGCGGATATTAGAAGAATGTAACTTGAAGACGCACGAACATAGACGAACTACGGACAGACCCGACTAAATCCACCAAAGATAGATAAATTTTTTTGTTCCGAATGTTGGGAGGCCCACAGACTGAGATAGATACCCGTGGACTGCAAGATTTGTGCATCCCAAGCTGGCGTGGCAAGTTGCTCCATGCTCTCCTCCCATTCGAGGGTGGTTTGCCCGGAAGGAGCGGAGGCGGCTTTTCTTTGGCACGGTGCGGGGGCTCTGCTCTGCTGTGGCGCGCACGTATGCCATGAGCCGGGGAGGCCACCACAGCCCCGACACGGCTTGCAGGGGCTGCGCTGTGACTGACCGCTCACGCGGGCGCCGGAATTGCAGGTGGCTGGCTCCCTCCCTGCACGGGCGACTCCCCTGACCCTCCCCGGATCGGCGCTGCAGCTGCAGCATCCGATGAGGCGGGCGGCTGCTTGTCCATCGCAAAAGTAATCACGTACTAGTAGTAAAATCAAATAACCATGGGTGCCATCCATCTGCAAAACGGTAAATGCAGCAGTAAGTGCGCGCTGAACCTTTGTACAGCGACTCCATTGAACCGAGGCATGGGCACAACAGAGACAAGCAGGAGTAGTAGCGGCAGCAAAGGTACAGCGCTGCATCTGCATCTGCATTACTGCATCCATCCATCCACTCAAGGCTGAGGCCATAACCATGACTCCATGAGGCGTGCAACGCGTGCACGACGCAGTGGAGTGCCTCGGTCGGTTCGTGCCATGCCATGAATCTTCACTCTCTGCGGCCCGCGGATCGTCGGCACTGTCGCTCACGCGCCTCTCGCTGAGCGAGCCGCATTCACGCCTTCCCTGCGTGTCCTTGCCACGCCTCCTCCCGTGCGTTGGCCTGGCGTCATCAGCCAGCGCCCCATGAATGAATGAATGAACGAAATGAATGGCATGGTAGGATGGTACAGGCCGTAGATCTGAAACAATTCCGTAGCTGAGCTGCTACAGCCTAGAGATAGATAGGCACGCAGGAGCAGAGAGCGCACGGAGCTATTGATAGTGACGGAACGGACGCCATGAGGGCCTCTTTGGAAACAAAAGCAGACGCAGTAATAAGCTCTGGCCCATGCCATCCGTCGTCGGCGCGCTTCACATGAAATTTTCCTTTCAGGACCATGCTCCTGGTAGCACAAATTTTGTCTTCCACAACAACTGTACATTTTTTTTCGAGAGTACTCAACAACTGTACATGAACCATGCAATCCAAACGAAGGGTTAGGATCCTCCGCAGTAGCCCACCATACACTACTGCAGAGAATCTCAACCCCAAACGAAACATGAAATGGCCGCTTATATTCCTACCAGTTGCTTTTCGTTTCTACTCTACATGGATTTGATAGGGCCATCAATTCCTGTATTCCAAGAGGTAAAAGGACATCACGTTACGCTGTTAACCAAAGCCAAAGGAAGAATCATCATCATCAACAACAACTTGGGACTACAGCTGAGTCAAGTTTGGCATCCAACTCGAAGGTTAAAACAGAGATGTAATTGCTGAAGAAAGACGAGCGAATGGGATGAGCAGCTCAATGACGCGCTATTCACCCATACAAACAAAACTCTCTGGGTACAATAAACATGGGAGATCGTCAACTTGGAGGGTTTGCCGGCTTTTCTCCTTATTTCTCAAGAGATCACTGGGGGTAAAACTCGCTCTCAGAGGACGGGCTACTCGGAAATAGGGCACGCACCCTCGAAAGCTTCCTGCTCCTTGCGGCAGAAGTCAAATTCATTCGTGTAGTAATACATGCACCCAGCATACGCATCCATCTCCTTGGGGCACTTTTGGTGAAGTTCTTTCAACCTGCAATCAGAAATGTGATCACAAAGTGATTACTTACCAGAATGAGAAAGTAGAGCAGGTAGATGAAGAAGACACAAAAGTGATTGGCTTCACGGAAGCGACATCACAGCTAAGCAGTCTAAAAAATATGTACAAGAAACATGATGAAAAGGTCTGAAATCTGTAGTCCATAAAGGGAAGGAAGAATATCCAATTTTCAGATTTAACACACGGAATAAGAACTTTTAATGACAATAATAGATCCTGCTAGGTTGCTACTCAAATTGGATGCCCCTATCAACCTTTTTGACATGACCAAACACAATCAGGAAAACAAATACAGGCATAAAATCATCATGTATGCATTTTTGTTCTCCTTACGTAACACCCATGCAACATCACCCAAGAGGCAAAACAACTTGAACATGGAGCACTACCTCACCAACTTAAAAACCAATCCATCACTATGCCAGTGATTTTTTAAGTCCCGAACAAGCAAGTTTTCCACACAAAATGAGTAAAATAAAATGCAAGTTCTTTTTCTAGAACACACGTCAAAATCCATGCTATTTTGCATTGAAAGCATCAAAATGACGTGAAGGACAAACCCGAAAACGCTACAAGCAACGAAAAAGCTATCTACAAAAAACTAGCAGGCTTACGAGACAAACCAAAAGGAAGGAACCAGAAAGCTAAGAAAACTAGCAAGCAAAACATAACCAAGAACACAGACCTAAACAGAACAGAGCAGGATCTATTAGATGGTGTCTGGAGATCTAGCATGCACAATAATGTGCAAGTCTGAAATCACTGATGAAGGTTCAGTTCAAGCAATGGCCCAAACCAAAAAAAGTAAATTTTGCCTCCATTTATTCTCACCTAATCATTTCAATACTAGATAAACAAAAACAAATAGAAGTAACAGAAGTCAGAAAAGGCAAGCATTATTCAATCCCACATTATGCTTGTCTACTCACGAGTCGCATATGCATTACATTTGATTATTGAATAGATGTTATTGAAATCTTCATAACCACCCAACGCCCCAAGTCACACTCATATAAATGACTTAGCCAGGGAATTTTGCACTTCAACACTAGAAGGAATAGAAACAACAGCACTAAGGCGGAAAGATAGAACCATATTTGTTTATATCACATATGCACTACCGAGATCAAACTGATCATAGGGTATTCTACAAGCAAATAAGGAAGAGATATTATCATTGATACTTCATACAGTATTTCACCAAAAAAACAGGGGTACTGTGAGTTACAGGATTGTATTGGGAGGCAAGGTCTGTTGTTGCCAGGCAATGCAGCAGCACATTGCACAGGAAGACAAAGACAAGAAGAAGTAAGCAGTCACACACTCATACAGGTACTTCCCACAAGCCTGATTTGTCCCAACATGTGCAGGTTCTACAAGAGAGCAGGTCTGTAGACTCTGTTCTCCCAACATTCAGTGCATGCCGGAGTAGGGACAGATTAGTGGAGGCAGCACCAAGTATAAAGAATGAGAGGCAAAAGGTGAGACAGCGACTTTTCAAATTTAAGCTGTCTGCATTCACCTCTCATTTTGCCTTTCTCTTATCTGTTCATGTATTGCCTCTACATGCGCTGGCGTGCACCGACCCTGAGGACAGCAACCTCTCTGGAAGTGCTTTTTTCTAGACCCTGTAGAGTGGGGTGAATCAGGTTTCTAAAAAGCTCTCAGTAGAGTTCTCGCTAATTCCCATCTTCGTGCTCCACTACAACATCCCTACTGCATACGCTTTGTTTTTTTTTTTTGGTGACAACACCAGACCCTACTGCAACCCAAATTACAACACTCCTGTTAATTTGGGTCTAATACTTTCTTAGGCATCAATTATGATGTCTCTTGCTAGTAGTATTCTTGTGATTATGTCTGATCTTCTAGCACATGTCCATGAGATGACATATGTGATGTGATCATACTATTGTTTAATGTTACTCTTATGCCCAGTGCCTATGCTGTGCAAACCTCAATCACAGACTCACAGTTTTACAGAATAAAAAATGTGGCATGCGCCCTCCATGTACTCTCCACAAAAGGGCATTCAAGCCAATTGAGCGGTTCATAGATTCGCTACCACATGCTGGTATAGATGTGGCGGCTTAACATCTCTTGGCCTTCACTGAATTATCTTAACTTAAAACAGCAAACAGTATAACACTGACTGCTTAGTTCAACAAAACCCAAGAGCAATATGGCTTGCTTACGCAATCCTTATAAAGTAGAGTAGTTCTTAACGAACCACTGTCAGTGGATACCTATTTAGTGCCTGTATACAGAATTGCACTGGATGTTGTTCGCCCCTTGTGTTCCCAGAATAGACTACCACTCCCTCCGTTCACAAATATAAGATGTTTGAACTCTTTTTCTGAATCTGATGTATATATAGACATGTTTTAGTGTGTTTGTTCACTCGTTTCAGTCCATTTGTAGTCCATATTGAAATATCCAAAACATCTTATATTTGTGAACAGAGTATTTAATAGAAATGGACGAAAATGTGAGATGGTCTAGGTCTCAAAATGATACCAAGCGCAGCAGGTCTCACCTGGCAAAGGAAACAGGAGTCATCACCTGTATTTTGGCTAGAACTAGATAATACTTTTATCAATTTGTTCCTCTTAGTCACCTTAGGAACTCTACTAGTTTGTCCGCTGAGGACTATTTGATTATAACTTTTTTGTCACTCATCTGAAAATGGGATACAGAAGACAGCTGATTGCAATTGCAAACTTGCTCTGGCAAATGAATAGATCAGAATCAATTATTATCTGTTAGACTGTCTCACAGGGGAAAAAATTCAGATAAACATTCGAAGTAGAACATAAACAACCAAAATTATAAAGCTTCCATCTAAGTGTACGATTCAGATCTAAGAATGGATTTAGTCACACATGATCTGATCAGAAAGGTAGCACTGCATGGTGTAAGCCCTACATCATCAGAAATTATATAGCAATTGCAAACAGCTTATCCGTAATAATTATGCAGTTTATCAGCCAAATGACAAACTCAATTCCCATCTTCACCAGAGAATGTGGAACTCACTACTAAATTACTCATTACCCATGGTTGGGGCTGAGATTGGGTAGCAACAAACCCAACAGTCACCACATATCCCAACCTTTGCATACGATAGCGCGGCAGTGAACCCTGAACTCGGTACAAAGTAGTACAAATCGATGAACAAAGGCACATATGTATTACCCCATAACTGTCACCAACTAGCTAATCCCTGTACCACCACTACTCTTTAATCCCCTGCGTGACCGGATACGGTTAAATACAAACAAAATGATCATCGCCAACGATTTACAATTGGCTGCTTGGCTCTCGGCTAGGCATAGGCTAAATACAGAGGCACAAAATCTGCTTACAAGCTCGTCGTCTAACACTAAATGGTAAAACAAGTTCAGTATAGCACGCACTAGACATCACAAGTTCACAAAAGAGCAGCATTACGGCACACACACACACTAACAAAACTTGGACGCACGTCAGCGACAGAGGATACGCCTACCAGAATAAATTAATCAGTCGCTGGCAGCACGATCGAAGCAACATTTCAGGAATCCGAAATGAAATCAGGCACGAGGGGATGCGATAGGGCGATGGCGAGGAGGGTATGGCGAGCGACTCACAGGTTGAAGACGCAGCGCGTGACCTGGCGGCCCTTCTCGAGGCACTTCTCGGGGTTGGGGTCCTTCTTCTTGCAGTTGAGGAAGGCCACGTTCTCCGGCCGGCACCGCACCGCGATGTGCTTGGACGCCGCCATCAGCACCGACGACGTTGGGATCGGCTCGCCCGAGGCGTCCACCGGCGTGCTGCTCGCTGACATGGCTGCGGGCGTAGGGCCTCGACGGCTTCTGGCAGATTCTCGGGTTGGAGATCTGGGGGCGAGAGGGGCCAAGGGGAGGAGAGGACCGGAGCAGATGGAGAGAGGCGAGGTTGGGGGCCGGAGGCGGAGGTGCCTTCCTCAGTCAGTGCCGTTCCTGGGCTTTGGAGTAGCTACGGGCCTTTTTGTTGGGTATAATCGTGACATTGGGCTAGGCTGCTTGGGCTTATCTCTATCTGTAGCCTGGTAAGAAAAGGGCCCGCCCTTAGCTCTCATTTCTTTCCCTTAAAGTCTAAAGAAATGTAAGAATTGGCCCCCTCTCCCCGTCTTCAAGAAAAAGAAAAGGAGAAATAATACCCCTTTTAATTTCCTTTCGAGAGACCACACGTTTATGTCATTTTTGGAGGGAAAAACTTCCGATCTACTCCATGTGTTTCTAAATATAAAGTGTACTAGTTTTTTTAGAAGTCAAACTTGCTTAACTTTGACTAAATTTGTAGAAAAATATATCAATGTAAATTATATCAAATCGGTATCATTAGATTTGTGTATTTTCATAGTGTGTTTATTTAATGATGCAGATGTTAATACTTTTTTCTATAAACATGGTCAAAGTTAAAGAAGTTTGACTTTTCAAAAAACTTATACACTTTTATCAAATGTCATGGCACTACAAAGAACACAAGGAGTAACGCAAACTACATCCATCCATAGACGATCTAACAATGACTATAAACACTAAAACGAGCCGAAGCAAGCTGCCTTCATTGCCCCTTCTTCATCGAAGCCATACAAAACCTGGGAAGAAAGCCAAAGAATATTTATAAGTCTTAGCAATTGAGTTGTCAATTTAATCATACCTGAGAAGATAACTTGCTTGCGGCAATTTATTAGTGGCAAAGTAACATGACAACAGTGGTAGAAATAGTAAAAAGTTTGCAGAATAGTATCAGATTAAAGCGGTAGTAGTTGTTAGGGAAACAATAGTAATAAAGGCGTAGGCATGGAGTAAGTGATGGGGTTGCTCGGATGCGATTCAATATGCAACGGTTATAACCTAGATCGATAACAAGCTAGCTTCAATTTAAAGTCATTATACGCCTTCGATAAATGTTGGCATGCATCCCATAAATAGTCATACACGCCTTTGATAAGAACTTGCATAATATCTTTTATCCTACCCTCTCGTGGCAGTGGAGTCCTAATAAAAACTAATGGTAATTAAGACACTCCTTTTAATAAAGAGCGGGAACAAAGTATTAACACGTAGTGAATACATGTAATCCTCAAGTTAAAGTCATTATGTTGATATCCCAATTATTGCCAGCTTGGGGTCTTAGAACGATAATATATGCACACAACTTACAAATATGATCAATAACACAAATATATTCATGAAAATATAGAGGGTTCAGATTTGCAATCACAATACTTGGACCCTAGTGACAAACATTAAACATAGCAAAACCATAACAACATCAATCTATCCCCTACATTTCTAAATATAAGACTTTTTAGAGATTTCAACGCGGATATAAACATGTTTTTGAGGCTATATTCACTCATTTTGTTTCATATGTAGTCCATATTGGAATCTCTATGTAGCGACCCGACCTCAAATGGTCAAGTCTATGTGCTTCTGTGTCATCCCTGGATCGGTAATGCTGACACACACAATACTCAAGGATTTATAACAGAGTAGCAATCACACACTTATTATATCGAATGTCTCAAAAGAGAACTTATTACAATAAATATGGCTTAAGGCCATCTAATACGATAACAGCGGAAGGCTTGGAAGATAAAGTGAGTCCATCAACTCCAACAACATAGCTGAGCTGCACGGCAACGACCTAACGAACCTTACTCCTCGTCTGAAAAGTTTGCAACATAATACGTTGCAGCCGGAAAACGGGCCAGCACATGGAATATGCTGGCAATATAACACAGTAGAGCAAGAACAGAATAATGCTATCACTACATGCATATTTGGCTGGTGGAAAGCTCTATGGTTATGGTTTTTGCGAAAAGCCAATTTTTTCCTACAACAAAGGAATATATTTTAATTTAACTATCATGGTAGTTGAAACATCATTGAGAAGGTTCCTCCAACTCAATCCCAATTAAAGTAATTATCAACCCAACAATATTAATTTAAGAGTGATGAGATACTTAAGATACTCCAAGTACTAGATACTCAAGATTGTTCATAACCGGGGACACGGCTAACCATGATTAGTTTGTACACTCTGCAGAGGTTTGCGCACTTTTCCCCACAAGACTCGATCTCCTCCGTTGGATTTCTCGCACTACATGGTGTTTGAGAAATGGATGACCGAGACACAGTCTTTTAGAAACATTAACTCTACTCTCCGGGCAGACCATACCAAACCTACAACCCACTACCTGATAATCCACCTCTTCGAGAGCTTCACGTAACTTACTCAACTATGCTAGAGCCCATAGTAGCTTGTGGCTGCACACGGAAGTTTCTAGCATGAATCATCTCAGTTCCCTTTGAGCCTGAGTGGCGGTCCATAGGAGAATCACACGGAACCCCGGGATTTCCAAAAATACAGGCAAGACTGGATTCTCCAGGTGCCTCAATCCACCCAGATGTGTGTTTAAGTTGTCACCTTAAGTTGAACCATTAATTTAAAAGTCTCACATCTGTCATGGATTTCACTCACCCAAACCACGTCTACGAGCATAGCATAGCAATATAAGCAACACGTAGAAGTAACTGCCAAGGATTTGAATATAACAGGGCAATAGGTTCTACCTCATCAACTACTTCCCAACCCATATGTTAATGACATCCTAATCATGCAATGTTTGAGGATTGAACTAATGCATAAAAACTGGGTATGGAAAGGGTATGATCAATGTGTTACTTGCCTTGCTGATGATCCGCGAAACCTAGGGATTCGTAGTAGCATTTATTTCCCTTAAGTCTAAAGAAATGTAAGAATTGGCCCCCTCTCCCCGCCTTCAAGAAAAAGAAAAGGAGAAATAATACCCCTTTTAATTTCCTTTCGAGAGAACACACGTTATGTCATTTCTGGAGGGAAAAACTTCCGATCTACTCCATGTGTTTCTAAATATAAAGTGTACTAGTTTTTTTAGAAGTCAAACTTGCTTAACTTTGACTAAATTTGTAGAAAAATATATCAATGTAAATTATATCAAATCAGTATCATTAGATTCGTGTATTTTCATAGTGTGTTTATTTAATGATGCAGATGTTAATACTTTTTTATATAAACATGGTCAAAGTTAAAGAAGTTTGACTCTTCAAAAAACTTATACATTTTTATCAAATGACATGGCACTACAAAGAACACCGGGAGTAACATAAATTACATTCGTCCATAGATGATCTAGCAATGACTATAAGCACTGGAACGAGCCGAAGCAAGCTGCCTTCATCGCCCCTTCTTCATCGAAGCCATACAAAACCTGGGAAAAGAGCCAAAGAATATTTATAAGTCTTAGCAATTGAGTTGTCAATTCAATCACACCTGTGAAGATAACTTGCTTGCGGCAATTTATTAGTGGCAAAGTAACATGATAGTAGTGGTAAATAGTAAGAAGTTTGCAGAATAGTATCAGAATAAAGCGGTAGTAGTTGTAAGGGAAACAATAATAGTAAAGGCATAGGCATGGAGTAAGTGATGGGGTTGCTCGGATGTGATTCAATATGCAACGGTTATAACCTAGAGCGATAACAAGCTAGCTCCAATTCATCAACATATGTTGGCATGCATCCCATAAATAGTCATACACGCCTTCAATAAGAACTTGCATAACATGTTTTATCATACTATCTCGTGACAGTGGAGTCCTAATAAAAACTAAGGGTAATTAAGACACTCCTTTTAATAAAGAACCGGAACAAAGCATTAACACGTAGTGAATACATGTAATCCTTAAGTTAAAGTCATTATGTTGATATCCCAATTATTGTCAGCTTGGGGTCTCAGAACGATAATGTAACACCCACGATGCGGCTATATCTCCCACGTGTCGAGGCACGACTTAGAGGCATAACCACATGGTGGTTTAGTCGCAAGTGGGGTAATCTTCGCACAATCCCATGTATTGAATAAGAATGGGATAAAGAGTTGGCTTACAATCGCCACTTCACACAAATAACAAGTTAAACATACATCATCCAGAATACAATCAAGGTCCGGCTACGGAACCAAAACGGAAGATAACCCCAAATGCTAGATCCCCGATCGTCCCAACTGGGCTCCACTACTGATCAACCGGAAAAGACACATAACAACGACCAAGATCTTCATCGAGCTCCCACTTGAACTCGGTTGCGTCACCTGCACTGGTATCATCGGCACCTGCAACTGTTAGGAAGTATCTGTGAGCCACGAGGACTCAGCAATCTCACACCCGCGAGATCAAGACTATTTAAGCTTATGGGTAGGAGAAGGTAGTGAGGTGGAGCTGCAGCAAGCACTAGCATGTATGGTGGCTAACATACGCAAATAAGAGCGAGAAGAGAAGCAACGCAACGGTCGAGAAGCTAGAAGTGATCAAGAAGTGATCCTGAAACTACTTACATTCAAGCATAACACAAGACCGTGTTCACTTCCCGGACTCCGCCGAAAAGAGACCATCACGGCTACACACACGGTTGATTCATTTTAATTAAGTTAAGTGTCAAGTTCTCTACAACTGGATATTAACAAATTCCCATCTGCCACATAACCGTGGGCACGACTCTCGAAAGTTTATACCCTACAGGGGTGTCCCAACTTAGCCCATCACAAGCTCTCACGGTCAACGAAGGATATTCCTTCTCCCGGGAAGACCTGATCAGTCTCGGAATCTGTTGGGGAACGTAGTAATTTCAAAAAAAAATCCTACGCACACACATGATCATGGTGATGCATAGCAACAAGAGGGGAGAGTGTGTCCACGTACCCTCGTAGACCGAAAGCGGAAGCGTTAGTACAACGCGGTTGATGTAGTCGTACGTCTTCACGATCTGAACGATCCAAGTACCGAACGTACGGCACCTCCGAGTTCAGCACACGTTCAGCTCGATGACGTCCCACGAACTCCGATCCAGCAGAGCTTCGAGGGAGAGTTCTGTCAGCACGACAGCATGATGACGGTGATGATGATGCTACCGACGTAGGGCTTCGCCTAAGCACCGCTACGATATGATCGCGGTGGATTATGGTGGAGGGGGGCACCGCACACGGCTGGGAGAGATTAACAGATCAACTTGTGTGTCTAGAGGTGCCCCCCTGCCCCCATATATAAAGGAGGGAGGGAGAGGCCGGCCCTAGAGGGGGCGCGCCAAGTGTGGGGAGTCCTACTAGGACTCCCAAGTCCTAGTAGGATTCCCCTTTCCTTTCTGGAGTAGGAGAGAAGGAAAGAGGGGGAGAGGAAAAAGGAAAAGCACCCCTTGTCCAATTCGGACCAGAGGGGGCGCGCGCGCCTCCTTCCTTTTGGCCTCTCTCCTCGATTCTCATATGGCCCAATAAGGCCCAAATACTTCTCTCGGTGAATTCCCGTAACTCACCGGTACTCCGAAAATACCCGAATCACTTGAAACCTTTTCGATGTCCGAATATAGTCGTCCAATATATCGATTTTACGTCTCAACCATTTCGAGACTCCTCGTCATGTCCCCGATCTCATCCGAGACTCCAAACTACCTTCAATACATCAAATCACATAAACTCATAATACAATCGTCACCGAAACTTTAAGCGTGTGGACCCTACGGGTTCGAGAACTATGTAGACATGACCGAGACACGTCTCCGACCAATAACCAATAGCGGAACCTTTATGCTCATATTGGCTCCCACATATTCTACGAAGATCTTTATCGGTCAAACTGCATAACAACATACGTTGTTCCCTTTGTCATCGGTATGTTACTTGCCCGAGATTCGATCGTCGGTATCTCAATACCTAGTTCAATCTCGTTACTGGAAAGTCTCTTTACTCATTCCGTAATACATCATCCCATAACTAACTCATTAGTTACAATGCTTGCAAGGCTTATAGTGATGTGCATTACCGAGTGGGCCCTGAGATACATCTCCGACAATCGGAGTGACAAATCCTAATCTCGAAATACACAAACCCAACAAGTACCTTTGGAGACACCTGTAGAGCACCTTTATAATCACCCAGTTACATTGTAACATTTGGTAGCACACAAAGTGTTCCTCCGGTAAATGGAAGTTGCATAATCTCATAATCATAGGAACATGTATAAGTCATGAAGAAAGCAATAGCAACATACTAAACGATCAAGTGCTAATCTATCGGAATGGGTCAAGTCAATCACATCATTCTCCTAATGATGTGATCCCGTTAATCAAATGACAACTCATGTCCATGGCCAGGAAACTCAACCATCTTCGATTAACGAGCTAGTCAAGTAGAGGCATACTAGTGACACTCTGTTTGTCTATGTATTCACACATGTATTATGTTCCCGGTTAATACAATTCTAGCATGAATAATAAACATTTATCATGAAATAAGGAAATAAATTATAACTTTATTATTGCCTCTAGGGCATATTTCCTTCAGAATCCCGGTTACAAGACATTTCGACAATGGTAAAACAAGACCAGCAAAGCCACTCGATGTGCCGACAAATCCCGATAGGAGTCACACGTATCTCGTTCTCAGGGCACACTGGATGGGCAAGACATCGGGTTGGCATAGACCCTGGTTGCCCAGGGGGCGCCGGACATCGCCCAGTTTGGACCAACACTCAGAGGAGCACTGGCCCGGGGGTTTAAAATAAAGATGACCCTTGAGTCTGCAAAACCCAAGGGAAAAAGGCTCAGGTGGCAAATGTTAAAACCAAGGTTGGGCCTTGTTGGAGGAGTTTTATTCAAAGCAAACTATCAAGGGGCTCCCATAACACCCAACCGCATAAGAAACGCAAAATCAAGGAACATAACACCGGTATGACAGAAACTAGGGCGACAAGAGTGGAACAAAACACCAGGCATAAGGCCGAGCCTTCCACCCTTTACCAAGTATATAGATGCATTAATTAAATAAGAGATATTGTGATATCCCAACATATCCATGTTCCAACATGGAACAAACTTCAGCTTCGCCTGCAACTAGCAACGCTATAAGAGCGGCTGAGAAAAAGCGGTAACATAGCCAAACAATGGTTTTCTAGGAAGGTGGGTTAGAGGCTTGACATGGAAATATAGGAGGCATGATATAACAAGTGGTAGGTAGCGCGACATAACGATAGAGCGAACAACTGGCAAGCAAAGATAGAAGTGATTTCGAGGGTATGGTCATCTTGCCTGAGATCCCGCAAGGAAGAAGAACGAGTCCATGAAGAAGACAAACAGACGTAGTCGTACGAATCCTCATAACTCCGGACCGAAACCGAAGCTAACGAGAGAAGCAACCCGGAAAGAAGCAAGCAACATAGTAAACAACCATCACATAAACATGGCATGTGATAACCCACAAGTATAGGGGATCGCAACAGTTTTCGAGGGTAGAGTATTCAACCCAAATTTATTGATTCGACACAAGGGGAGCCAAAGAATATTCTCAAGTATTAGCAGCTGAGTTGTCAATTCAACCACACCTGGAAACTTAATATCTGCAGCAGAGTATTTAGTAGCAAAGCAATATGATAGTAGTGGTAACGGTAACAAAAGGTAACAGTAGTGAAACTAATGTTTTTGGTATTTTGTAGTGATGATAGCAATAGCAACGGAAAAGTAAATAAACGGAGAACAATATATGGAAAGCTCGTAGGCAATGGATCGGTGATGGAGAATTATGCCAGATGTGGTTCATCATGTAACAGTCATAACCTGGGGTGACACAGAACTAGCTCCAGTTCAATGATATAATGTAGGCATGTATTCCGAATATAGTCATACGTGCTTATGGAAAAGAACTTGCATGACATCTTTTGTCCTACCCTCCCGTGGCAGCGGGGTCCTTACGGAAACTAATGGATATTAAGGTCTCCTTTTAATAGAGAACCGGAACAAAGCATTAACACATGGTGAATACATGAACTCCTCAAACTACGGTCATCACTGGTAAGTACCCCGATTATTGTCACTTCGGGGTTAACGGATCACAACACATAATAGGTGACTATAGACTTGCAAGATGGGATCAAGAACACTCATATATTGATGAAAACATAATAGGTTCAGATCTGAAATCATGGCACTCGGGCCCTAGTGACAAGCATTAAGCATAGCAAAGTCATAGCAACATCAATCTCAGAACATAGAGGACACTAGGGATCAAACTCTAACAAAACTAACTCGATTACATGATAGATCCCATCCAACCCATCACCGTCCAGCAAGCCTACGATGGAATTACTCACGCACGGCGGTGAGCATCATGAAATTGATGATGGAGGATGGTTGATGATGACGATGGCGATGGATTCCCCTCTCCGGAGCCCCGAACGGACTCCAGATCAGGCCTCCCGAGAGGTTTTAGGGCTTGGCGGCGGCTCTGTATCGTAAAATGCGATGATTTCTTCTTCCTGATTTTTTTCTCATCGAAACTCAATATATGGAGGCGGAGTTGGAGTCGGAGAGGCAACATGGGGCCCACGAGGTAGGGGGGCGCGCCCTAGGGGGGCAGGCGCACCCCCCACCCTCGTGGCAAGACGGTGGGCCCCCTCGCCTTCATATTTGGCAGGTATTTTTCTTATTTTCTGAAAAGTGTCTCCGTGAACTTTCAAGTCATTCCGAGAATGTTTGCTCCTGCACATAAATAACACCATGGTAGTTCTGTTGAAAACAGTGTCAGTCCGGGTTAGTTCCATTCAAATCATGCAAGTTATGTTGGAAATATGCCCTAGAGGCAATAATAAATTGATTATTATTATATTTCCTTGTTCATGATAATCGTTTATTATCCATGTTAGAATTGTATTGATAGGAAACTCAGATACATGTGTGGATACATAGACAACACCATGTCCCTAGTAAGCCTCTAGTTGACTAGCTCGTTGATCAATAGATGGTTACGGTTTCCTGACCATGGACATTGGATGTCATTGATAACGGGATCACATCATTAGGAGAATGATGTGATGGACAAAGACCCAATCCTAAGCCTAGCACAAGATCATGTAGTTCGTATGCTAAAGCTTTTCTAATGTCAAGTATCATTTCCTTAGACCATGAGATTGTGCAACTCCCGGATACCGTAGGAGTGCTTTGGGTGTGCCAAACGTCACAACATAACTGGGTGGCTATAAAGGTACACTACAGGTATCTGCGAAAGTGTCTGTTGGGTTGGCACGAATCGAGATTGGGATTTGTCACTCCGTGTAAACGGAGAGGTATCTCTGGGCCCACTCGGTAGGACATCATCATAATGTGCACAATGTGATCAAGGAGTTTATCACGGGATGATGTGTTACAGAACGAGTAAAGAGACATGCCGGTAACGAGATTGAACAAGGTATCGGGATACCGACGATCGAATCTCGGGCAAGTATCGTACCGCTAGACAAAGGGAATTGTATACGGGATTGATTAAGTCCTTGACATCGTGGTTCATCCGATGAGATCATCGTGGAACATGTGGGAGCCAACATGGGTATCCAGATCCCGCTGTTGGTTATTGACCGGAGAGTCATCTCGGTCATGTCTGCATGTCTCCCGAACCCGTAGGGTCTACACACTTAAGGTTCGGTGACACTAGGGTTATAGAGATATTAGTATGCGGTAACCCGAAAGTTGTTCGGAGTCCCGGATGAGATCCCGGACGTCACGAGGAGTTCCGGAATGGTCCGGAGGTAAAGAATTATATATAGGAAGTGCCATTTCAGCCATCGGGACAAGTTTCGGGGTCACCGGTATTGTACCGGGACCATCGGAAGGGTCTCGGGGGTCCACCGGGTGGGGCCACCTGCCCCGGAGGGCCACATGAGCTGTAGGGGGTGCGCCTTGGCCTATATGGGCCAAGGGCACCAGCCCCAGAGAAGAAGGAAAGGAAGAGTCCTAAAGGAGGAAGGCACCTCCAAGGTGCCTTGGGAAGGAGGGACTCCTCCCTGGCCGCACCCTTCCTTGGAGGAAGGGCCAAAGGCTGCCCCCCCTCTCCCTTGGCCCTACATATAGTGGGGGGAAGGGAGGGCAGCACACCCCTGAGCCCTGGCGCCTCCCTCTCCCTCCCATGACACATCTCC
The DNA here is from genome assembly GCF_018294505.1 of Triticum aestivum. Taxonomy (NCBI): domain Eukaryota; kingdom Viridiplantae; phylum Streptophyta; class Magnoliopsida; order Poales; family Poaceae; genus Triticum; species Triticum aestivum. Next base: position 136,577,490 of record NC_057803.1, on the reverse strand, counting down.
CTCCTCCCGCAGCGCTTGAAGAAGCCCTGTTGGAATCCCGCTGCTTCCACCACCACGCCGTCGTGCTGCTGGATCTTCATCAACCTCTCCTTTCCCCTTGCTGGATAAAGAAGGAGGAGACGTCGCTGCTCCGTACGTGTGTTGAACGCGGAGGTGCCGTCCGCTCGGCGCTAGGATCATCGGTGATTTGGATCATGACGAGTACGACTCCATCAACCCCGTTCTCTTGAACGCTTCCGCGCGCGATCTACAAGGGTATGTAGATCCACTCCTCCCTCATTGCTAGATGACTCCATAGATAGATCTTGGTGACACGTAGGAAAATTTTGAATTTATGCTACGTTCCCCAACAGTGGCATCAGAGCCAGGTTTATTGCGTAGTTTCTATGCACGAGTAGAACACAAAGTAGTTGTGGGCATTGATTTTGTTCAATATGCTTACCATTACTAGTCCAATCTTGATTGGGTGGCATTATGGGATGAAGTGGCCCGGACCGACCTTACACGTACTCTTACGTGAGACTGGTTCCACCGACTGACATGCACTAGTTGCATAAGGTGGCTAGCGGGTGTCTGTCTCTCCCACTTTAGTCGGATCGGATTCGATGAAAAGGGTCCTTATGAAGGGTAAATAGCAATTGGCATATCACGTTGTGGTTTTTGCGTAGGTAAGAAATGTTCTTGCTAGAAACCCATAGCAGCCACGTAAAACATGCAAACAACAATTAGAGGACGTCTAACTTGTTTTTGCAGGGTATGCTATGTGATGTGATATGGCCAAAAGGATGTGATGAATGATATATGTGATGTATGAGATTGATCATGTTCTTGTAATAGGAATCACGACTTGCATGTCGATGAGTATGACAACCGGTAGGAGCCATAGGAGTTGTCTTAATTTATTTATGACCTGCGTGTCAACATAAACGTCATGTAATTACTTTACTTTATTGCTAATCGTTAGCTGTAGTAGTAGAAGTAATAGTTGGCGAGGCAACTTCATGGAGACACGATGATGGAGATCATGATGATGGAGATCATGGTGTCATGCCGGTGACGATGATGATCATGGAGCCCCGAAGATGGAGATCAAGAGGAGCAAAGTGATGATGGCCATATCATGTCACTATTTGATTGCATGTGATGTTTATCATGTTTATACATCTTATTTTCTTAGAACGACGGTAGTAAATAAGATGATCCCTCACTAAAATTTCAAGAAGGTGTTCCCCCTAACTGCACACCGTTGCGAAAGTTCGTCGTTTCGAAGCACCACGTGATGATCGGGTGTGATAGATTCTTACGTTCGAATACAACGGGTGTTGACGACCCTAGCATGTACAGACATGGCCTCGGAACACATGCGAAACACTTAGGTTAACTTGATGAGCCTAGCATGTACAGACATGGCCTCGGAACACAAGAGACCGAAAGGTCGAGCATGAGTCGTATGGTAGATACGATCAACATGAAGATGTTCACCGATGATGACTAGTCCATCTCACGTGATGATCGGACACGACCTAGTTGACTCGGATCATGTAATCACTTAGATGACTAGAGGGATGTCTATCTGAGTGGGAGTTCATAAGATGAACTTAATTATCCTGAACATAGTCAAAAGGTCTTCGCAAATTATGTCATAGCTCGCGCTTCAGTTCTACTGTTTAGATATGTTCCTAGAGAAAATTTAGTTGAAAGTTGATAGTAGTAATTTTGCGGACTAGGTCCGTAAACTGAGGTTTGTCCTCATTGCTTCATAGAAGGCTTATGTCCTTAATGCACCGCTCAGTGTGCTGAACCTCGAACGTTGTCTATGGATGCTGCGAACATCTGACATACACATTTTGATAACTACGTGATAGTTCAGTGCGTAATGCTAAATGGTTTAGAATTGAGGCACCAAAGACGTTTTTTTTGAAACATCGCAGAACATATGAGATGTTCCAAGGACTGAAATTGGGATTTCAGGCTCGTGCCCACGTCAAGAGGTATAAGACCTCCGACGATTTTCTTAGCCTACAAACTAAGGGAGAAAAGCTCAATTGTTGAACTTGTGCTCAGATTGTCTGAGTACAACAATCGCTTGAATCGAGTGGGAGTTGATCTTCCATATGAAATAGTGATGGTTCTCCGAAGTCATTACCACCAAGCTGCTTGAGCTTCGTGATGAACTATAATATATCAGGGACATATATGATGATCCTTGAGATATTCACGATGTTTGACACCACAAAAGTAGAGATCAAGAAGGAGCATCAATTGTTCATGGTTGGTGAAACCACTAGTTTCAAGAAGGGCAAGGGCAAAAAGGGATGCTTCATGAAACGGCAAATCAGTTGCTGCTCTAGTGAAGAAACCCAAGGTTGAACCCAAACCCGAGACTAAGTGCTTCTGTAATAAAGGGAACAGCCACTGGAGCAGAATTACCCTAGATACCTGGTAGATGAGAAGGCTGGCAAGGTCGACAGAAGTATATTGGATGTATTATGTTAATGTGTACTTTACTAGTACTCCTAGTAGCACCAGGGTATTAGATACCGGTTCGGTTGCTAAGTGTTAGTAACTCAAAATAAAAGCTACGGAATAAACGGAGACTAGCTAAAGGTGAGATGACGATATGTGTTGGACGTATTTCCAAGGTTGATCAAATATCGTACGCTCCCTCTACCATTGAGATTGGTGTTTGCGTTGAGCATAGACATGATTGGATTATGTCTATCGCAATACGGTTATTCATTTAAAGAGAATAATGGTTACTCTGTTTATTTGAATAATACCTTCAAATGGTCTTACACCTGAAATGAATGGTTTATTGAATCTCGATCATAGTGATACACATGTTCATGCCAAAAGATAGTAATGATATTACCACCTACTTATGGCACTGCCACGTAAGTCATATCAGTATAAAACGCATGAAGAAGGTCCATGTTGATGGATCTTTGGACTCACTCATTTTTGAAAAGTTTGAGACATGCGAACCATGTCTATTGGTGTATATGCATGAAGAAACTCCATGCAAATGGACCGTTTGGACTCACTTGATTTTGAATCACTTGAGACATGCAAATCATACCACATGGGCAAGATGACTGAAAGCCTCGTTTTCAGTAAAATGGAACTAGAAAGCAACTTGTTGGAAATAATACATTTTGATGTGTGCAATCCAATGAGTGCTGAGGCATGTAGTGGATATCATTATGTTCTTACTTCACAGATGATTTGAGTAGATGTTGACTATATTTACTTGATGAATCACGAGTCTGAATTATTGAAAGGTTCAAGTAATTTCAGGGTGAAGTTGAAAGATCGTCGTGACAAGAGGATAAAATATCTATGATATGATCATAGAGATGAATATCTGAATTACGAGTTTGGCACAGAATTAAGACATTGTGGAAATTGTTTCACAACTAATACAGCCTGGAACACCATAGTGTGATGGTGTGTCCGAACGTCATAACTGCACCCTATTGGATATGATGCATACCATGATGTCTCTTATCGAATTACCACAATAGTTTATGGGTTAGGCATTAGAGACAACCACATTCACTTTAAAAGGGGCACCATGTAATTCCGATGAGATGACACCATATGAACTATGGTTTAGAGAAACCTAAGCTGTCATTTCTTAGAAGTTTGGGGCTGCGACGCTTATGTGAAAAAGTTTCAGGCTGATAAGCTCGAACCCAAAGCGGATAAATGCATCTTCATAGGACACCCAAAACAGTTGGGTATACCTCCCGTCTCAGATCCGAAAGCAATAAGGGATTGTTTCTAGAATCGGGTCCTTTCTCGAGGAAAAGTTTCTCTCGAAAGAATTGAGTGGGAGGATGGTGGAGACTTGATGAGGTTATTGAACCGTCTCTTCAACTAGTGTGTGGCAGGGCACAGGAGTTGTTCCTGTGGCACCTACACCAATTGAAGTGGAAGCTTATGATAGTGATCATGAAACTTCAGATCAAGTCACTACCAAACCTCGTGGGATGACAAGGATGCGTACTACTTCAGAGTGGTACGTAATCCTGTCTTGGAAGTCATGTTGCTAGACAACAATGAACCTATGAGCTATGGAGAAGCGATGGTGGGCCCGGATTCTGATAAATGGCTCGAGGCCATAAAATCCGAGAGAGGATCCATATATGAAAACAAAGTGTAGACTTTGGGAGAACTACTTGATGGTCGTAATGCTATTGAGTACAGATGGATTTTAAAAGGAAGACGGACAATGATGATAGGTATCACCATTAAGAAAGCTCGACTTGTCGTTAAGATGTTTTCCGACAAGTTCAAGGAGTTGACTGCGATGAGACTTTCTCACTCGTAGCGATGCTAAGAGTCTGTTGGAATTATATTAGCAATTACTGCATTATTTGTGAAATCTTGCAGATAGGATGCCAAAAACCATTGTTTCCTCGACGATTTTTTGAGGAAAGGTTGTATGTGATACAACCGGAAGGTTTTGTTAATCCTGAAAGATGCTAATAAGTATGCAAAGCTCCAGCAATCCTTCTAAGGACTGGAGTAAGCATCTCGGAGTTGGAATGTATGCTTTGATAAGATGATCAAAGTTTTGGGTGTATACAAAGTTTATGAGAAACTTGTATTTCCAAAGAAGTGAGTGGGAGCACTATAGAATTTCTGAAGAGTATATGTTGTTGACATATTGTGGATCAGAAATGACGTAGAATTTCTGGAAAGCATATAGGGTTATTTGGAAAGTGTTTTTCAATGGAAATCTGGATTAAGCTACTTGAACATTGAGCATCAAGATCTATAAGGATAGATCAAAACGCTTAATGGTACTTTCAAATGAGCACATACCTTGACATGATCTTGAAGGTGTTCAAGATGGATCAGTCAAAGAAGGAGTTCTTGCCTGAGTTGTAAGGTATGAAGTTAAGACTTAAAGCTCGACCACGGCAGAATAGAGAGAAAGGACGAAGGTCGTCCCCTATGCTTAAGACATAGGCTCTACAGTATGCTATGCTGTGTACCGCACCTGAAATGTGCCTTGCCATGAGTCAGTCAAGGGGTACAAGAGTGATCTAAGAATGGATCACAGGACAGCGGTCAAAGTTATCCTTAGTAACTAGTGGACTAAGGAATTTTCTCGATTATGGAGGTGGTAAAAGAGTTCGTCGTAAAGGGTTACGCCGATGCAAACTTTGACACTAATCCAGATTATTCTGAGTAGTAAACTGGATTCGTATAGTAGAACAGTTATTTGGAATAGCTCCAAATGTAGCGTAGTAGTTGCATCTACAAGATGACATAGAAATTTGCGAAGTACATACGGATCTGAAAGATTCAGACCCGTTGACTATAACATCTCTCACAAGCATAACATGATCAAACCCAGAACTCATCGAGTGTTAATCACATGGTAATGTGAACTAGATTATTGACTCTAGTAAACTCTTTGGGTGTTAGTCACATGGGGATGTGACCTTGAGTGTTAGTCACATAGCGATGTGAACTGGATTATTGACTCTAGTGCAAGTGGGAGACTGTTGGAATATGCCCTAGAGGCAATAATAAATTGATTATTATTATATTTCCTTGTTCATGATAATCGTTTATTATCCATGTTAGAATTGTATTGATAGGAAACTCAGATACATGTGTGGATACATAGACAACACCATGTCCCTAGTAAGCCTCTAGTTGACTAGCTCGTTGATCAATAGATGGTTACGGTTTCCTGACCATGGACATTGGATGTCATTGATAACGGGATCACATCATTAGGAGAATGATGTGATGGACAAAGACCCAATCCTAAGCCTAGCACAAGATCATGTAGTTCGTATGCTAAAGCTTTTCTAATGTCAAGTATCATTTCCTTAGACAATGAGATTGTGCAACTCCCGGATACCGTAGGAGTGCTTTGGGTGTGCCAAATGTCACAACGTAACTGGGTGGCTATAAAGGTACACTGCAGGTATCTCCGAATGTGTCTGTTGGGTTGGCACGAATCGAGACTGGGATTTGTCACTCTGTGTAAACGGAGAGGTATCTCTGGGCCCACTCGGTAGGACATCATCATAATGTGCACAATGTGATCAAGGAGTTTATCACGGGATGATGTGTTACGGAACGAGTAAAGAGACTTGCCGGTAACGAGATTGAACAAGGTATCGGGATACCGACGATCGAATCTTGGGCAAGTATCGTACCGCTAGACAAAGGGAATTGTATACAGGATTGATTAAGTCCTTGACATCGTGGTTCATCCGATGAGATCATCGTGGAACATGTGGGAGCCAACATGGGTATCCATATCCCGCTGTTGGTTATTGACCGGAGAGTCATCTCGGTCATGTCTGCATGTCTCCCGAACCCGTAGGGTCTACACACTTAAGGTTCGGTGACGCTAGGGTTATAGAGATATTAGTATGTGGTAACCCAAAAGTTGTTCGGAGTCCCGGATGAGATTCCGGACGTCACGAGGAGTTTCGGAATGGTCCGGAGGTAAAGAATTATATATAGGAAGTGCCATTTTGGCCATCGGGACAAGTTTCGGGGTCACCGGTATTGTACCGGGACCACCGGAAGGGTCCCGGGGGTCCACCGGGTGGGGCCACCTGCCCCGGGGGGACACATGGGCTGTAGGGGGTGCGCCTTGGCCTATATGGGCCAAGGGCACCCCCCAAGAGGCCCATGCGCCAAGAGAAGAAGGAAAGGAAGAGTCCTAAAGGGGGAAGGCACCTCCGAGGTGCCTTGGGGAGGAGGGACTCCTCCCTGGCCGCACCCTTCCTTGGAGGAAGGGCCAAAGGCTGCGCCCCCCTCTCCCTTGGCCCTATATATAGTGGGGGGAAGGGAGGGCAGCACACCCCTGAGCCCTGGCGCCTCCCTCTCCCTCCCATGACACATCTCCCTCCTCCCGCAGCGCTTGGCGAAGCCCTGTTGGAATCCCGCTGCTTTCACCACCACGCCGTCGTGCTGCTGGATCTCCATCAACCTCTCCTTTCCCCTTGCTGGATCAAGAAGGAGGAGACGTTGCTGCTCCGTACGTGTGTTGAACGCGGAGGTGCCGTCCGTTCGGCGCTAGGATCATCGGTGATTTGGATCACGACGAGTACGACTCCATCAACCCCGTTCTCTTGAACGCTTCCGCGCGCGATCTACAAGGGTATGTAGATCCACTCCTCCCTCATTGCTAGATGACTCCATAGATAGATCTTGGTGACACGTAGGAAAATTTTGAATTTATGCTACGTTCCCCAACAAGTTAGAGTCCAAAACAAGGGCAAAAGTGTTTGGAAAAGTAGATACGTTGGAGATGTATCAACTCCCCCAATCTTAAACCTTTGCTTGACCTCAAGCAATTCAGTTGACAAACTGGAAGTGATAAAGAAAAACTTTTACAAACTCTGTTTGCTCTTCTTGTTGTAAATATGTAAAGCCAACATTCAAGTTTTCAGCAAAGATTATAACTAACCACATTTGCAATAACGCATAGGTCTCAAGTTTACTCATATCAATAGCATAATCAACTAGCGAGCCATAATAATAAAACTCGGATGACAACACTTTCTCAAAATAATCATAATATGATATAACATGATGGTATCTCGCTAGCCCTTTCTGAGACCACAAAACATAAATGCAGAGCACCTTTAAAGACCAAGGACTGACTAGACATTATAATTCATGGTAAAAGAGATCCAGTCAAGTCATACTCAATGTAAACTAACAATAATGAATGCAAATGACAACACTGCTCTCCAACTGGTGCTTTTTAATAAGAGGACGATGACTCAGCATAAAAGTAAATAGATAGGCCCTTCGCAGAGGGAAGCAGGGATTTGTAGAGGTGCCAGAGCTCGGTTTTGAAATAGAGATGAATAATATTTTGAGCGGTATACTTTCATTGTCAACATAACAACCAAGAGATGGCGATATCTTCCATGCTACACACATTATAGGCGGTTCCCAAACAGAATGGTAAAGTTTATACTCCCCCTCCACCAACAAGCATCAATCCATGGCTTGCTCGAAACAACGAGTGCCTCCAACTAACAAGAGTCCCAGGGGGAGTTCTATTTGAAATTATTTTGATTTGATTTGCATAAAGCATGGGACCGGGCATCCCGGTGACCAGCCACTTTCTCGTGAGTGAGGAGCGGAGTCCACTCCTCTTGAGAATAACCCGCCTAACATGGAAGATACGGACAACCCTAGTTGATACATGAGCTATTCGAGCATACAAAACAGGATATTTATTTGAAGGTCTAGAGTTTGGCACATACAAATTTACTTGGAACGGCAGGTAGATACCGTATATAGGTAGGTATAGTGGACTCATGTGGAATAACTTTGGGGTTTAAGGAGTTTGGATGCACAAGCAGTATTCCCGCTTAGTACAGGTGAGGGCTAGCAAAAGACTAGGAAGCGACCAGCTAGAGAGCGACAATAGTCATGAACATGCATTAAAATTAATCAACATCGAATGCAAGCATGAGTATGATATAATCCACTATGAACATAAATATCATGAAGACTATATTGATTTTGTTTCAACTACATGCGTGAACATGTGCCAAGTCAAGTCACTTAAATCATTCGGAGGAGGATACCACCCTATCATACCACATCATAACCATTTTAATAGCATGTTGGCACACAAGATAAACCATTATAACTCATAGCTAATCAAGCATGGCACAAGGAACTATGATCTCTAGTTGTCATTGCAAACATGTTTATTCATAATAGGCTAAATCAGGAACGATGAACTAATCATATTTACAAAAACAAAAGAGGTCGAGTTCATACCAGCTTTTCTCATCTCAGCCAGTCCATCATATAATAGCATAATTGCCTTTCACTTGCATGACCAAACGATGTGAATAATAATAATAGTGCACGTGCATTGGACTAAGCTGGAATCTGCAGTCATTCAATAAACAGGAGAAGACAAGGCAATATGGGCTCTTTTGTCAGATCAACAATAATGCATATAAGAGCCACTTCAACAATTTAATCATGGTCTTCTCCTATCGACCCCCCAAAGAAAAGAAAAGAAATAAAACTATTTACACGGGAAAGCTCCCAACAAGCAAAAGAAGAACATGAAATATTTTTGGGGTTTCTTTTTAATTACTACTACAAGCATGAAAGTAAAGTAATTAAAAGCTACAACTAATTTTTTTGGTTTTTTCCTAAGGTTTATTAAACACACAAGAAGAAAGCATAAAAAGGAAAATAAACTAGCATGGATGATACAATGAAAAAGTATGAGCACCGACATTTAGCAATGAGTGTTTGAACATGAATATAGTGTCAATGGGAAATATGTACTCCCCCAAGCTTATGCTTTTGGCCTAAGTTGGTCTATGGCCACGGCTGGCCTGGCGGATATCCATAATAATAGTTGTTGGGGTCGTACTGTGATGCAGCAGCTATCGCCTGCTGAGCTGCAGCATGGCGACGAGCAGCCTCCTCTCTCCTCTCGTACTCATCTGCCTCCTCTCTCCTCTCGTACTCATCTGCCTCCTCTCTGGTAATAGTATATCCTCCTCTTGCCTGATAATCAAAGAAAGCAGGAGCAGGGAGAGTAATACGGACAACACAACGTCTGTCAAAGATTAGTCGATACTAGAGAGGTGATTCGTTCCTCTCGACAAACTGGTGGTGAACCATAGCATTAAAATCTAGATAGGTAGGAGGTAATTCAATATCATCTTCGTGCACATCTATACCAAGAAAATTAGGTACACGGGTTGCATAAATTCCACCAAAGAAATCTCCATTACGTCTATTAAGATGCAACCTACGTGCAACAATGGCTCCCAAATTATATGATTTGTCTCCTAACACAGCACTCCTAAGAATACTGAGGTCAGGGACACACACGTGACATGCCTCATCTTTATCATTTATGCATCTACCTATGAAGAGAGCAAAATAATGTATGGCAGGAAAGTGAATGCTCCCTATGGTAGCTTGTGTAATGTCTCTAGATTCTTCCACAGTTATATTAGCAAGAAAATCTCTAAATTCAGATTTGCGAGGATCCCTTATACTACCCCATTGTGGAAGTTTGCATGCAGTGGTAAAATTCTCTAAGTCCATGGTATAAGATTTATCATAAAGATCAAACAGGACAGTTGGAGAATTACGTGAAGTTGAAAATTCAAACCTCCTCACAAAGGAGCTAGTGAGCTCATGATACTGACTGCACTTCTCTTCCTCGAAGCTCACAAGACCAGCGTTACATAAATATGCGTTGAATTCTTCTTTTATTCCTGCTTGATCCATAAAATTTTCAGAAGGCCACTCACAAGGACGCACTGGAGCGTCTCTTGGTGGCTCTTCATCAGTATCACGCATTGCAAGCCTGGGTCCTTACTTCTTTGAAGAACCACATTGGAACATTTTCCTAAGCATTTTTCTTTCTCTGAAAAATTCTAAATTTTTTTAGTAACTTCAAAATAAAAGTAAACCAAACTCAATAATATTGATAGTAACTACTCCTACAAGTGCCTAGGGCCTATATCATGCATCAAAACTACTTTTGACCATATAAATTTAACATGCAAGCTCAAGAACAGGGTCACCTAAGCAACACAAATTTGCAATGAATAAAGCACTAGAACAAAAACTAATTGGACCAATGGAGGAGTCACATACCAAGGTACAATCTCCCCAAGCAGTTTTGTGAGAGGTGCTTTGAGCAAGGAGATCGAAAATGGCAGCAAAATGAGCTTGGACTCGGGTTTGAGCTGGATATTCGTGTTTGGGGGAGGAAGATGAAGTGTGTGGGTGCAGGAATAAGTGGAGGAGGGCCACCGTGGGCCCACGAGGCAAGGGGCGCGCCCTAGAGGGGTAGGCGCGCCCTCCACCCTCGTGGCAAGGTAGTTGCCCCCCTGGTGTGTTCTCAGTTCCATAAATCCTCAAATATTCTAGAAAAAAAACATATTTAATTTTCAGGGCATTTGGAGAACTTTTTTTCAAGGTATTTTTATATTGCACGGATAATCAGATAACAGACGGAAAAATATTTATTTTTATTTTATTTAATATAAATAACAGAAAATAAAAGTGGGGTACAGAAGGTTGTGCCTTCTAGTTTCATCCATCTCATGATCATCAAAAGGAATCCACTAACAAGGTTGATCAAGTCTTGTTAACGAACTCATTCCGAATAACATGGAATCGGAGAAATTTCGAATAACAATATGTTACCTCAACGGGGATATGCACATCCCCAATAATAAGCATATCATATTTCTTCTTGACAGTAGGAAGAGGAAATTCAAAACCTCCAAATATAATCGATGGAATTTTTCCAATAGAGTTGATACTATGAACTTGAGGTTGTTTCTTCGGAAAGTGTACCGTGTGCTCATTACCATTAACATGAAAAGTGACATTGCCTTTAGTGCAATCAATAACAGCCCCTGCAGTATTCAAAAAGGGTCTTCCAAGAATAATAGACATACTATCGTCCTCGAGAATATCAAGAATAACAAAGTGCGTTAAAATAGTAACATTTGCAACTACAACAGGCACATCCTCACAAATACCGACAGGTATAACAGTTGATTTATCAGCATTTGCAAAGATATTTCAGTAGGTGTCAACTTATTCAAATCAAGTCTACGATATAAAGAGAGAGGCATAACACTAACACCGGCTCCAAGATCACATAAAGCAGTTTTAACATAGTTTCTTTTAATAGAGCATGGTATAGTGGGTACTCCTGGATCTCCAAGTTTCTTTGGTATTCCACCCTTAAAAGTATAATTAGCAAGCATGGTGGAAATTTCAGCTTCCGGTATCTTTCTCTTATTTGTAATAATATCTTTCATATACTTAGCATAAGGATTGGTTTTGAGCATATCAGTTAATCGCATACGCAAAATTATAGGTCTAATCATTTCAGCAAAGTGCTCAAAATCCTCATCATCCTTTTTCTTGGATGGTTTGGGAGGAAAGGGCATGAGTTTCTGAACCCAAGGATCTCTTTCTTTACCGTGTTTCCTAACAACAAAATCTTTCTTATCATAACGTTGATTCTTTGATTGTGGGTTATCAAGATCAACAACAGGTTCAATTTCTATATCATTATCATTACTAGGTTGAGCATCATTATTATTAGCATTATCACTAGTTTCAGGTTCATTACCAGATTGAGTTTCAGCATTAGAAACAGAAATATCATTTGGATTCTCAGGTGTTTCAACAATAGGATCACTAGAAGCATGCAAAGTCCTATCATTTCTCTTTTTCTTCTTTTTAGCAGAACCAGGTGCATCTAAATTATTTCTCTGAGAATCTTGCTCAATTCTTTTAGGATGGCCTTCAGGATACAAAGGTTCCTGAGTCATTCTACCAGTTCTAGTAGCCACTCTAACATCATTATCATTATTCTTACTGTTCAATTCATTGAGCAAATCATTTTGAGCTTTAAGTACTTGTTCTACTTGAGTGGTAACCATAGAAGCATGTTTACTAATAAGTTTAAGTTCACCTTTAACATTAGCCATATAATCACCCAAGTGTCCAAGCATATTTGAATTGTATTTCAATTGTCTACCAAAATAAGCATTAAAATCTTCTTGCTTAGCCATAAATTTATCAAACTCATCTAAGCATGGGCTAGCAATTTTAGTAAATGGGATTACAACTTCATCATATCTATAGAGAGAATTTACCTTTACTACCTGTGTCGGGTTATCAAGACCATGAGTTTCTTCAATAGGTAATGGATTAAGTGTTGGAAATATGCCCTAGAGGCAATAATAAATTAGTTATTATTGTATATATTTCATTGTTCATGATAATCGTTTATTATCCATGCTAGAATTGTATTGATAGGAAACTCAGATAAATGTGTGGATACATAGACAACACCATGTCCCTAGTAAGCCTCTAGTTGACTAGCTCGTTGATCAATAGATGGTTACGGTTTCCTGACCATGGACATTGGATGTCGTTGATAACGGGATCACATCATTAGGAGAATGATGTGATGGACAAGACCCAATCCTAAGCCTAGCACAAAGATCATATAGTTCGTATGCTAAAGCTTTTCTAATGTCAAGTATCATTTCCTTAGACCATGAGATTGTGCAACTCCCGGATACCGTAGGAATGCTTTGGGTGTACCAAACGTCACAACGTAACTGGGTGGCTATAAAGGTTCACTACAGGTATCTCCAAAAGTGTCTGTTGGGTTGGCACGAATCGAGACTGGGATTTGTCACTCCGTGTAAATGGAGAGGTATCTCTAGGCCCACTCGGTAGGACATCATCATAATGTGCACAATATGATCAAGGAGTTGATCACGGGATGATGTGTTACGGAATGAGTAAAGAGACCTGTCAGTAACGAGATTGAACAAGGTATCGGGATACCGACGATCGAATCTCGGGCAAGTATCGTACCACTGGACAAAGGGAATTGAATACATGATTGATTGAATCCTCGACATCGTGGTTCATCCGATGAGATCATCATGGAGCATGTGGGAGCCAACATGGGTATCCAGATCCCGCTATTGGTTATTGACCGGAGAATTGTCTCGGCCATGTCTGCATGACTCCCGAGCCCGTAGGGTCTACACACTTAAGGTTCGATGACGCTAGGGTTATAGGGAAAGTATGTACGCGGTTACCGAATGTTGTTCGGAGTCCCGGATGAGATCCCGGACGTCACGAGGAGTTCCGGAATGGTCCGGAGGTAAAGATTGATATATAGGAAGTATGGTTTTGGCCACCGAAAGTGTTCCTGGCATCACCGGTATTGTACCGGGACCACCGGAGGGGTCCGGGGGTCCACCGGGAGGGGCCACCAGCCCCGGAGGCACACATGGGCCAAGTGTGAGAAGGGACCAGCCCCTAAGTGGGCTGGGGCGCCTCCCCACCAAGGCCCATGCGCCTAAGGGGAAAAGGGGGGCAAACCCTAGGGGCAGATGGGCCCTAAGGCCCATGCCTGGTGCGCCTCCCTCTCCCCCCACTTGGCCGCCACCCCAGATGGGGATTGGGGCTGCCGCCACCCCTAGGGTGGAAACCCTAGGTGGGGGCGCAGCCCTCCCTCTCCCCCTATATATAGTGGAGGCAAAAGGGGCAGCCCAACAGATGAAGTCCTTCCCCTGTTGGCGCAGCCTACCCCTCTTTCTCCTCGTCTCTCGTAGTGCTTGGTGAAGCCCTGCTGGAGTCCCGCGCTCCTCCACCACCACCACGCCGTCGTGCTGCTGCTGGATGGAGTCTTCCCCAACCTCTCCTTCTCCCCTTGTTGGATCAAGGCGTAGGAGACGTCACTGGGCTGTACGTGTGTTGAACGCGGAGGTGCCGTCCGTTCGGCACTAGGATCATCGGTGACTTGGATCATGACGAGTACGACTCCATCAACCCCGTTCACTTGAACGCTTCCGCTTAGCGATCTACAAGGGTATGTATATGCACTCTCCTTCCCCTCGTTGCTAGATTACTCCATAGATTGATCTTGGTGATGCGTAGAAAATTTTAAATTTCTGCTACGATCCCCAACATTAAGATTATATGTTTCTTCAACAGGCGGTAAATTAAGACCATGTATTTCTTCAATAGAAGGTAAATTCTTAACATCTTCAGCTTTAATACCCTTTTCTTTCATAGATTTCTTTGCCTCTTGCATATCTTCAGGACTGAGAAATAGAATACCCCTCTTCTTCGGAGTTGGTTTAGGAATAGGCTCAGGAATTGGCTCCGGAGGTGTCCAATTATTTTCATTTGTCAACATATTATTCAATAGAATTTTAGCTTCATCCAGTGTTCTTTCCCTGAAAACAGAACCAGCACAACTATCCAGGTAATCTCTGGAGGCATCAGTTAGTCCATTATAAAAGATATCAAGTATTTCATATTTCTTAAGAGGATGATCAGGCAAAGCATTAAGTAATTGGAGAAGTCTCCCCCAAGCTTGTGGGAGACTCTCTTCTTCAAGTTGCGCAAAATTATATATATCCCTTAAAGCAGCTTGTTTCTTATGAGCAGGGAAATATTTAGCAGAGAAGTAATAAATCATATCCTGGGGACTACGCACACAACCAGGATCAAGAGAATTAAACCATATCTTAGCATCACCCTTTAATGAGAACGGAAATATTTTAAGGATATAAAAGTAGCGAGTTCTCTCATCTTTAGTGAACAGGGTAGCTATATCATTCAGTTTAGTAAGATGGGCCACAACAGTTTCAGATTCATAGCCATGAAAAGGATCAGATTCAACCAAAGTAATTATATCAGGATCAATAGAGAATTCATAATCCTTATCAGTAACAAAGATAGGTGAAGTAGCAAAAGCAAGGTCATATTTCATTCTATCATTTAGGGATTGCTTACTCCATTTAGCTAATATTTTTCTAAGTTCAGTTCTATTTCTGCAAGCTAAAATGGCTAAAGAAGCATCTTGATCAAAAACATAACCCTTAGGAATAGCAAGTGGTTCTTCATCGTCACTTTCATCAGTATCATCAGATTCAATATTTTCAATTTCTCTAGCCCTAGCAAGTTGTTCATCAATAAAATCACTAAGTGGCATAGTACTATCAGGCATAGAGGTAGTTTTATCATAAGTATCATGCATAGCAGAAGTGGCATCATCAATAACATGCGACATATCAGAACGAATAGCAGAAGCAGGTGTAGGTGTCGTAAGCTTACTCAAAACAGAAGGTGAATCAAGTGCAAAGTTAGATGGCAGTTCCTTACCTCCCCTCGTAGTTGAGGGATAGATCTTGGTTTTTGGATCTCTCAAGTTCTTCATAATGATAAGCAGATATATATCCCAAGTGACTCAAAGAATAGAGCTATGCTCCCCGGCAACGGCGCCAGAAAATGGTTTTGATAACCCACAAGTATAGGGGATCACAATAGTTTTCGAGGGTAGAGTATTCAACCCAAATTTATTGATTCGGCACAAGGGGAGCCAAAGAATATTCTCAAGTATTAGCAGCTGAGTTGTCAATTCAACACACCTGGAAACTTAATATCTGCAGCAAAGTATTTAGTAGCAAAGTAATATGATAGTAGTGGTAACGGTAACAAAAGGTAACAGTAGTGAAAGTAATGTTTTTGGTATTTTGTAGTGATGATAGCAATAGCAACGGAGAAGTAAATAAACGGAGAACAATATATGGAAAGCTCGTCAATGGATCGGTGATGGAGAATTATGCCGGATGCGGTTCATCATGTAACAGTCATAACCTAGGGTGACACAGAACTAGCTCTAGTTCATTGATATATGTAGGCATGTATTCCGAATATAGTCATACGTGCTTATGGAAAAGAACTTGTATGGCACCTTTTGTCCTACCCTCCCGTGGCAGCGGGGTCCTTACGGAAACTAAGGGATATTAAGGTCTCCTTTTAATAGAGAACTGGAACGAAGCATTAACACATAGTGAATACATGAACTCCTCAAACTACGGTCATCACCGGTAAGTATCCCGATTATTGTCACTTCGGGGTTAACGGATCATAACACATAATAGGTGACTATAGACTTGCAAGATAGGATCAAGAACACTCATATATTGATGAAAACATAATAGGTTCAGATCTGAAATCATGGCACTCGGACCCTAGTGACAAGCATTAAGCATAGCAAAGTCATAGCAACATCAATCTCATAACATAGTGGACACTAGGGATCAAACCCTAACAAAACTAATTCGATTACATGATAGATCCCATCCAACCCATCACCGTCCAGCAAGCCTATGATGGAATTAATCATGCACGACGGTGAGCACCATGAAATTGGTGATGGAGCATGGTTGATGATGACGATGTCGATAGATTCCCCTCTCCGGAGCCCCGAACGGACTCCAGATCAGCCCTCCCGAGAGGTTTTAGGGCTTGGCGGCGGCTCCGTATCGTAAAACGCGATGATTTCTTCTCCCTGATTTTTTTCTCATCGAAACTCAATATATGGAGGCGGAGTTGGAGTCGGAGAGGCAACATGGGGCCCACGAGGTAGGGGGGCGCGCCCTAGGGGGGCAGGCGCACCCCCCACCCTCGTGGCAAGACGGTGGGCCCCCTCGCCTTCATATTTGGCAGGTATTTTTCTTATTTTCTGAAAAGTGTCTCCGTGAACTTTCAAGTCATTCCGAGAATGTTTGCTCCTGCACGTAAATAACACCATGGTAGTTCTGCTGAAAACAGCGTCAGTCCAGATTAGTTCCATTCAAATCATGCAAGTTAGAGTCCAAAACAAGGGCAAAAGTATTTGGAAAAGTAGATACATTGGAGACGTATCAACATGATGCACAACCAAGTATGATGCATGTCCGGTTTAATGAGGCATGTCATTGCAAAGTGCAACAAGCAATACTACAAATTAAGTGGAGCTCAATATGCAACGAGTTGCATATTGACGAAACACCACCTTCATTAATTTAGTTCTCTCCCGTTTATGTACACATCAATATTAAATGTTATTAAACATGACAAGGGGTGAAGCATAATAAACTACCTATCTAGGCAAGTTTAAATGAGGCCGGAACAACAAGCAACAATTCCGGAAATCCCCATATGTCATTTAGCAATTTTTAAAGCAAACAACAATTTTTTAAACATTTAATTGTTATTATCATGATGCGGATGACATGTGCAAGTTTTATGCAATTTTTGTTAAAAGTTGACATGAACATTATGAAGCAGTTGCCACCGTGGTGGAAAGAAAGGGTGCCACGGCGACGATAACGAAAACGATACCACGACAACATTCCGGTTCCAGTAACTCGATTGAGATGCCGATGCAAAAGAGAAGTGTGCGGATGCGTGCAAAAGAAGGTGGGGTGATCCCGGTTACCGGGTTCCCATGGGTGGACGGCAAGGCAACGAGGAGGAACGTGGAAGCGACATTTTCTGACACGGTGCAAACACGAGCATCTCATGCATCGCAAACATTCGTTCTCGGAAGGTCATCTCGGCAGTTATACCTTTGAAGCGTGCATTCGGGGTGGTTTGGGTCAAGCGGTGTAGTCGTTCACGGTCGTCGTGGGAAGTAGTGGTACTCAGCGATGGTAGTGGGAGTAGTTGTTCACGACGACAACAGTTGTACATGGCAATCGTGGACGAACTTGGAGGGTCATCGGTAGTCGTTCAAGGGTCTTCAGCGATGGTTGTGGTACATGTTCTGTAGATGTTCGGGCGGCGGTAGTGGTACACGTTTCGAAGGTGAACTTAACGAATTCGAATCACTTCGGGGTTGTCGTGGTACTTGGGGTCTTCGGACCCGCCGGTCTCGTTCTTGCGACGTTAGTTGAACTTGACATATCCGAGGGCTCCGGATGTCGTGGTACTTGACGAATCCGCGTAGTCGTACACGTTCAAGAAGAAACTCATGCTACATCATGGAACTTGGCGCATCCAAAGGGTACTTGACGATCAACGGACGTCGTGGTACTGGTCGGTCCAGGTCTTGGCGTATCCGTGCGTAGAGCTACTTGGCGGATCCGTGGTGCTTGCGGTCTTGGTCACACTTAAAGAGGCACTTAGTGACTCCGTTCGGGAAGGAAGCAATGGATTGATGCTAGCAAGTGGTGGAACTCCACGTACAGACTAGGAGCCGTGGAGGAGCTGTTCAAGGTAGCGGCCTGGGTGGTGATTGACGAGGCCACCGATGGTCACTTGGTCGTGCAACACGGGCTCGGGAGGTGCACAGGGAAGCCGGAGCAGGCAATAAAGGATGTCGTGGGCCCTCGAGCGGAGGCGGGGCTTCTCCTGCTGGTTTCTGGCGACGAGCGGCGCGGGAACGAGGACGAGGCAGGAGGAGGCGCGAGCGGGAGGAAGCGCTGATGCGGACCGGCCGGCGGAGGCAAACTTGGCGCGTGCTCCGGCGAGGGCGGCGCTGCTCTGGGCATGGATGGATGGGTGGATCAATGGAGGCCTGAGGCATCGACGCGGGCAGAGCTCGGAGAGGCCACGACGAGGTGGCTGTAGATGTCGAAGCAGGGGAGGTAGGCCGGCAGGCTGCGGTGCGCGGTGGCCTCTGGTGGGCTGAGGGGAGCAGGGCGGCCTGGCTGGCCAGCCCAGTGGAGAGGGAGGCTGCTGGGCTCTCCACTCCCTCTCTCGTCTCTTCTTTAATTCCAAAACAAAGAAATAGGAAGAAAGAAAAGAGAAAAGAAAATGGTAGAGAAGGAACTTGGGCACTGGGATTATTTTTTGAAGTGTCCAAAAGTGTTTGGATTTTTGGAGGAACCTCGGTAAATGGGAAGAGAATTTTTGGCAAGGTTTTGAAGTCAAGCTTGAACTAGAAACGACATGGGGAATATGCAAGTGTGTTTATGGATGATTCCGAAAAATGGAATATTTTATAATAGCTCCCGAAATATCGGGAGGGTATGTTTTAAAGAGAAACCACCATGTGGGTTTCCTCAATTTAAATGGATTAGAAATCCATGCAATTTATTTAAGTGAGTTTTAGTTAGCTATGAGAAAATGATGGCATGATGACATGGCGCAATGCAAAATATGCAAAGAGAAATGCAGCAAGCAAAACAAATCACATAACAAATCTCAGAAACCGTGGAAGGCATCTGAAGCTCCGGTCTTGGGGCGTTACAGATAATATATGCACACAACTTACAAATGTGATCAATAACACAAATATATTCATGAAAATATAGAGGGTTCAGATCTGCAATCACAACACTCGGGCCCTAGTGACAAACATTAAACATAGCAAAACCATAACAACATCAATCTACCCCCTTCATTTCTAAATATAAGACTTTTTAGAGATTTCAATGCGGATATAAACATGTTTTTGAGGCTATATTCACTCATTTCGTTTCATATGTAGTCCATATTGGAATCTCTAAAAAAGATTGTATTTAGGAACGGAGGCAGTAGAACATAGTGAATACTAGGGATCAAACCCTAACAAATTTGACAACGATTTTATGAAAAATCTCATCCAGTCCCATCTACCTCCATATGCCTACAGAAGATTACTCACATATGCATGTGAGCATCATGAAATGGTTGATCGATAGGGGTTGGTGATGGCGACGACGACAAATCTCTCCCCCCGAGCTAGAAACATACTCCAGACCAGTGCTCCAGACGAAGAACAGGAGGTGACGACGACTTCGTATCCTAAAATGTGATGGTAATTTTCATTAATTTTTCTAGGATATACGGGAATTTATAGCGCAATCAAGTCAAGGTGGTGGCCAAGGACCCCACACAGCCACGTGGTGTGGTCTAGGGGTGGTCGCACCACCAGCTTGTGCGGCGCCCTAATGGCCCCCTCTTCTACTTCTGCGCTCCATAATTCATTATTCATTAAAAAATAATTCTTCAAAACCCCTCATCCAATTCCCATCAATTTTATTTCGGCACAAAAATAACACCATTATAATCCTGTTGTGAACATTGTCAGTCCGGATTAGTTCCATTCATATCATGCAAATTAAAGGCCAAAATAAAAGTAAAAATGTTTGGAAAAGTAGATACATTGAAGACGCATTAGTCAGTCGCCACCGAGCAAAAGAAGCCGATGGCCGAGCACCACGATAAGCTTATCATGTCATCATTGAATAATCTTTCTAGCGATTCATGACCCCACAACATCAGTCCATCATCGATCGGTTAATTTAGGTTAGGTCTTCTATTGGTTAATTACATTAATGTGTATACATTTTCTATTTTGATAAACATTGTATTAAATAATCACATTTTCTAATATATTAGTATTGGAAAAGACTATGTATGATATTTTTATTAATGTTGTTATTTTTTTGTGTACATATGAAGCAGTTTTAGTATACATTTACTCTTTTAGCAACGATATTTTATATATTTTCAAAATGTTGTGGGAAATAACTCATATTCAAAGTTATACGCTTAAGTGAGCACATGCTTTGACCATATTAGTTCTTTAGCTATAAATTGTTTGTAAATTAGGGCCCCATTTTGTATATCGCACCAGGGCCCAAATTTAGGAAGATGATCCTAGTGCTCTTATTGCAAGTTTACCATCTCCAAGCTTCCTATTAGAAAAGAAGAATTGGGGGATTTTCAATCATTTGATTTTTCTAAATACAGAGTTTTTTAAACTAGCACTATTATTATGATTTCAATACATTTTCTACAAATTAGTACATTTTTACTAGGAAACAACTCTATAAATTTTAACGCAACTAAAACAATGCATGTGCGTTGCAACATGATATAAATATTCTAGTACATTAGCTTATGATTTACCTATCGATAATAATGCGATTGTGTAAATAAATGTTCATCAAATTCTTCCCGTGAATTACCTTATATTTTAATTAATAGTTTGATAAGTAAATTAAAGTGAAATTGATTCAGAAGGTAAGTAAATTAAGGTGATTGATTATCATATACATGAAAGGTTGGACGAAAGAGTGGTGGGAAGAAATGTGAAATGGAACCTTATGTTCTTTTTAAGAAGACTAGAACAATGCCCGTGCGTTACAACGGAATTTAAATATTCTACTACGTTAGCTTGTGATTTACCTGTCAATAATAATGCGATTGTGTAAATAAATGTTCATCAAATTTTGACCTAATTATCTTATATTTTGATTAGAAGTTTGATAAATAAATTAAAGTGAAATTGGTTTAGAAGATAAGTAAATTAAGGTGATTGATTATCATATACATAAAAAAGGTTGAACAAAGGGGTGGTGAAAAGAATGGTGAAATGGAAACTTTAGGTTCTTTTTAAGTACAAGAAAGTAGAGATAAGAAGATAAGACAAGGAATGCAAAGAAACAATGAATTAGCTTTAATCAATGCTTTCAGTTCGCCATCCAGTCGAACCAAGCGCGACCCATCCGGCCTGGCCTGCCTTATCAGGCTTGTCCATCCCAAAAACCAACGGCCAAGATTCCTCGCAGCCCTCCGCCCTCCCCACCCCAAGCCTCTCTACCGCGCCGCATCGGCGACTCAATCCAACGCCACCACCTTGCGCCTTGCCTTGCCGCAAAACCCCAGTCTATATATACGCCATTCCACCGGCTTCGCCCCCAAGCCGAAGGTAACCTCACAAGCGACACGCCGTCCTCGAGGCCGCGGGCGCCGCGCGAACCCTAGCCGCCACTCCGATCGCCCGCACCGGTAAGGTCCCCCCACCGCCGACTCGGATCGGCTCCGATGCTTCGATCCGTGCTCCCCGATCGCCATTTCTGGGGTTTTAGGGTGCGGGTTTTGGCGTCTGATTTGGTTATATGTCGCGCGATGCAGGGGGCTGCGCTATATGCTTCCGACGAAGAGAGCGGACGGCGCTGAGGACAGCGGCGACGCGGCGGCGAAGAAGGCACGGGTAGGGGAATCGGCGGCGGAGGCGGGGTCAGAGGCCATGGTTGCCGGGGAGCCGGTCGGCGGGGGCAGTAACGGGAACGGGGTGGCGGAGATCGATGAGGACCTTCACAGCAGGCAGCTCGCCGTGTACGGGAGGGAGACGATGCGGCTGCTCTTTGCGTCCAACGTGCTCGTCTCCGGCTTGAACGGGCTTGGGGCTGAGACCGGTGCGTGCCTCCTTCAATATGTGATTCAGTGCTTTATTTAGGAGTACATTGATATCTAATGTTGGCGCTGGCGGCGTTACTGTCGCGTTCTGTTTTGCTGCTCTTAAGTATTTGTTGAATCTGTGATTACTTGCTTAGTTGCTGGATTGAGAAACATGGATCTGCGATTACTTCAATTTATCCCGTATATGTGCAGACAGGGCTGAGTTGCTGGATAGAGAAATACATTTTGTATAGTTATCTGATTATCTGATGTCTTATATTTGTTCAAACAGAGTGAACCCTTAAATTACTGACATATACTGCTATGATCATCAGATTGTTTGCTGCATCCTCAGTTTGTTGTGTTACATAGAGAAATGCAAATCAAATGTGTCCCTTTTCTGCTTGTTATGCAGATTGAATTATACTTTTCTGTCTAGAATTCCCAAGGCATGTCTTTATTGTAATACAAAAAGGCTGATTACTTCTATTCACTATGAATTGTTGATTGTTTTGTGATCCTACTTCATGTTTACATTGGTAGCTTTTGTAATTGCCACTAGAAATAGGCGAGAAAATGGTACAGACAGTTGATAGAATTACTGGTTTTGCAAACTGTGATAAGCGCTGAACTGCTTGTTGCCTTAGTGAAACTGTTTAATGTAATAGTCTATGGAGCTGCAGTTACTAGTTCTGACTTATTGACGGACTGACATTATGGAAATCAGATTTGGGTGTTAGAATGATCTAGCCCGACATGTATTTTTGTGGCACTTTAGGCATGGATCTCTTGCAAGTCCTTTTTAGAGGGGAGTGAGCACCCAGTGATTCTGAGGAATCAAACCTGAGTTGTCCGAGGGGCACACGCTGCATGTAGCAACCAATCTGAGTACCCTGGTTTGATAGGCGGTAGTTGCACAAGCAGATGAGCCTCCTGGAAAAGGGAACACACAATCTGATGAGCCTCCTGGAAAAGGAAAATCTAGTTATTATATTGAGTTGGTAAAATTAGTGGATTGTTATTCTGTTCTTTTACTCCTGTTCAGCCCAGGAACACGAGCTATGTAGCTAGCATTTTCATGTCTTATTGGGCAAGTAATATGGTTATAAATGAGCAATTATTTTCCTTACTTCTCCTGCTCAGCCCAGGAACCTGAGTTATTTAGCATTTTCATGTCTCATTGGGCAAAGTAATATGGTCATTCCTGAGCAATTATCTTCCCTTTTCCCGTTTGCCAGTGCACACATCCTAATGCATGGTTTGCTTATTGTTATTTGTATGGTATTGTCATACTCCTATGCGTGTGGATTACATGATTTTTATAACTAATATATTTCTTCTATACAGCAAAGAATCTTGCTCTGGCGGGTGTTAAATCTGTCACCCTACATGATGTAGGAAATGTGGATATGTGGGACCTATCTGGCAATTTCTTTCTATCTGAGGATGATATTGGGAAGAACAGGGCTGCTGCTTGTGTTGAAAAGCTGCAAGAACTTAACAATGCTGTTCTTGTATCTGCTGTAACGGAAGAACTGACTACTGAACACCTTTCTAAGTTCCAGGTCTGTTAACTGTATTCTGTGTTAAATTTTGTTAGTACCATTCTTGTTCAATAGTAGTGACCATCGAGGTTAATAAAATAACTTTACTTATTTGAACTGTGCCTGAAATCAAGTGGATGGTATTATGTGTTTAAGCTAATTTCTGTTTTGGATGGTAATAAGTAAATCCGTGCGGACCTTATCCTGCATTTGATGTCAATATACTGATGAGTTCCTCCTAATAGTGCCAAACTATTTTTCTTTCATAATACCCAGTAGAACTCCCTTTTTTTAGCTGAGAACTCATTTGTTTCACTGCATGTGTCATAGCTGATATATGGATGATCTATATATGCAGTGTACTTACTTGATCTCGTCAAGTGACCTGCATGTCAGCTGTCCAGTTAGTAAGCTTGTGTGACTGAAGCTAATGTGAATAAGTAAAGCTACATAGTTGGTCATCATCATGCACTAATTAGTTGATAACATTTGCTGATTTTTTTGTTGCGGCGTGTTTGTGTTTTATTATGAAACATGTATTCCTTCCTGCGTATATGCTGATCGTACCTCTTATTTGCAGGCTGTTGTTTTCACCAACTTAAGTCTAGACAAGGCAGTTGAATTTAATGATTGCTGTCGTAGCCACCAGCCTCCAATTCCATTCATCAAAACAGAAGTCTGTGGTCTTTTTGGTAGCGTGTTTTGTGACTTTGGGCCTGAGTTTACTGTTCTTGATGTTGATGGTGAAGATCCCCACACTGGTATAATTGCATCCATCAGCAATGACAATCCTGCAATGGTTTCCTGCGTTGATGATGAGCGCCTTGAATTCCAAGATGGTGATCTTGTTGTTTTCACGGAGGTCAGTGGGATGACAGAACTGAATGATGGCAAGCCCAGGAAGATAGTAGATGCAAGGCCATTTTCATTTTGCATTGAGGAGGATACACGTAACTTTGGCATTTATGCAAAAGGTGGGATTGTTACACAGGTGAAAGAACCAATGATCTTAGAGTTCAAGAGTCTGAGAGAATGTATAAAAGAACCTGGGAATTTCCTTTTGAGTGATTTCTCAAAATACCAGCGTCCTCCGCTGCTTCACTTCGCATTTCTAGCCTTGGATAATTTCAGAAAAAAGTTTGGGCGCTTCCCTGTTGCTGGTTGTGACCAGGATGCTCGAAAATTTGTGGAGTTTACTGCTTCTATTAATGAGGCTGCAATTGATTACAAGATGGATGAACTTGATGAGAAGCTGCTGCAACATTTTGCAAGTGGTTCTAGAGCTGTTCTGAACCCAATGGCTGCAATGTTTGGTGGTATTGTTGGTCAAGAAGTTGTGAAGGCTTGTTCTGGGAAATTTCATCCGCAGTACCAGGTCTGTGTCATGAACTGTAAAATATTCACGTTTATGACGTTCTGTTGGTTCTTGTCTGATTTTTCTTTTCTTTTTTGCCAGTTCTTCTATTTTGACTCGTTAGAATCTCTGCCAACCTATGCATTGGACCCTAAAGACTTGAAGCCATTGAATAGCCGCTACGATGCTCAGATTTCTGTTTTTGGTTCTAAGCTTCAGAAGAAGATGCGGGACTCTAATATTTTTGTTGTGGGATCTGGTGCTCTTGGATGTGAATTCTTGAAGAACTTTGCTTTAATGGGGGTTTCTTGTGGCCGTAAAGGGAAGCTAACTATAACAGATGATGATGTCATTGAGAAAAGCAACTTGAGCCGGCAATTCCTGTTTCGTGATTGGAACATTGGACAGGCAAAATCTACAGTAGCCGCTACAGCTGCTAGTGCTATCAACTCCAGCCTCCATATTGATGCTCTTCAGAATCGTGCCTGTCCAGAGACTGAACATGTTTTCAATGATGCATTCTGGGAGGGCCTTGATGCTGTCATCAATGCACTTGATAATGTCAATGCTAGGATGTACATGGACATGCGATGCCTGTACTTCCAGAAACCACTCTTGGAATCTGGAACGCTGGGTCCGAAATGTAATACACAGATGGTGATTCCTCACCTTACTGAAAACTATGGAGCTTCACGTGATCCTCCTGAGAAACAGGCACCAATGTGCACAGTTCATTCCTTTCCACACAATATTGACCATTGTCTAACATGGGCTCGCTCAGAGTTTGAGGGTCTGCTAGAAAAAACTCCAAATGAAGTGAACTCATTTATGTCTAATCCTGCTGAATATGCTGCTGCTATGAGAAAGGCAGGTGATGCTCAAGCCAGGGAATTGTTGGAGCGTGTACGTGAATGCCTTGACAAGGAGCGATGTTATAAATTTGAAGACTGCATAACCTGGGCAAGACTGAAGTATGATATATGTCTTCTACATGCCCCCCTTTTTTTAATACAACAATTTGTTATTGGCTTTCTTCCACTTTCTTTTCGTCTTCTGCTATTTGAAGTTAAAACTGTTTCATTTTGATTATATTGCCATCAAATAGGACAGTATTTTTTGTGCTCCAGATGCCATGTCATAACATCTGGTTTCTTTTGCCAGGTTTGAAGATTACTTCTCTAATCGTGTGAAGCAGCTAACATTCACATTTCCTGAAGATGCTGCCACTAGCACTGGTGCTCCTTTCTGGTCTGCCCCTAAGCGTTTCCCTCACCCGGTGCAATTCTCAGCTGTTGATTCATCTCACATTCAATTTATACTGGCTGCTTCCATATTGAGAGCCGTGTCTTTCGGGATCCCCATACCGGACTGGGCAAAGAACATGGGTAATCTGGCTGATATAGTAAGTAAGGTTGCAGTGCCTGAATTTGAGCCAAAGAGTGGGGTTAAGATTGAAACAGATGAGAAGGCCACTAACCTCTCCAGTGCCTCAGTTGACGACGCTGCTGTTATCGAAGACCTTTTAACCAAGTTGGAAGCATGTGCCAAGAAACTACCTTCAGGATTCCAAATGAAGCCTATTCAGTTTGAGAAGGTTAGCCTCTTTTTAACTACTTCTGATTCTGATGTGTTAGAATAAGACTGTTTTTTCCCTTGCCCTGGTTGTTTAAGAACATCCTTACTCGTTTCACACTAGAAAGCAAACACACATCACTAATGCACATAGGTGCATATTTGGTAAGCAGAAACATCAACAGGGATTATGTAATTCAGTCACATTTCTTTCTGTTATGCATTGGGTTACAGAACTTAGTTGCTAGTATCTGTCTTCTCCCTTGTTGCTAGTAGCAATATATTCTCCACTTCTGCCCAGATACATTGAGGATAAGTAACTTCACAGTTCGTGTTTTCTGTATGCACCTCTCCACTTATCCTTCCATGTTGGTCTATATTCTATTTGTGTGCGCTTCTGTTTTATGTGCTGGTACCGTAAAGATGTTTTCAATACTGTGACTGCCTGTGTCAAATAGCTGTAGTTGACTATATTCTTAATAACTTACTTCCTTATTTCTGGCATGCCGCATGAGGCATGAGGCATGAGGCATGCAATTATAACTTATGGGCATTTGTTTAATTTCAGTTGTCAAAATATCTTCTGACGTACCACTGTAAAAGGACAGAAATAATCAAATATTTAAGGCTATGCCCTTTCTTCACTAGTTCTGGTTACACACCACATGTTTCTTTTGCAGGATGATGATACAAATTTCCACATGGACTTGATTGCTGGTCTTGCTAATATGCGTGCGAGAAACTATGGTATTCAAGAGGTTGACAAGCTGAAGGCGAAGTTCATTGCAGGAAGAATCATTCCAGCTATTGCAACTACGACAGCCATGGCCACAGGCCTTGTGTGCCTTGAGCTGTACAAGGTTCTGGCAGGTGACCACCCAGTTGAAGACTACCGCAATACGTTTGCCAACCTGGCACTACCAATGTTCTCCATGGCTGAACCTGTACCGCCCAAGGAGATGAAGCATCAAGACCTGAGATGGACAGTGTGGGACCGATGGTCTATCAAGGGCAACATTACTGTCGCAGAACTCCTGAAGTGGTTAAGCGACAAGGGCCTGACTGCTTACAGCGTCTCCTGTGGCACATCCTTGCTGTACAACACCATGTTCCCGAGGCACAGGGATCGACTGAAGAGGAAGATGGTGGATGTCGCCCAGGAGGTGGCTAAGGTAGATGTTCCAGCATACAGGAAGCATTTTGATGTTGTTGTGGCTTGCGAGGATGACGACGGGAACGACATTGATATTCCTCTTATCTCCATTTACTTCCGATAGGCAGGCGCTGTCACTCTATTGTGAGGATAGATGACGAGTGTGCAAAGAATTCCCGTGGAGAGATGTTTGAAACATTCCTAAACTCTTCTTAGTCGGCTTGGTTTTTTTATGCATTGGTAGCCTAGTGATCGCTGATGGTGTTAGCGTCCATCTCCCTAGCGTTTTGTGTGGGTCGTTCCGCTATGTTTGTTGCATGCCAACTATTTGCAGGTGTGCGATGCTGTCTGATGATGTTTTAATGAATGGATCATAACCTCAGGGTAACATTGGGTTGATGTTTTGGGATGGTTACATGCATATGGTAGTTCAGTTGTCCTTTACCTCATCATCAGTTTCACTTGCATAGTTTTCTAAATAAAAAGAAAGCTTGCTAGTTATCCCATTATGCATTTGTCCTCGCAACTCTTTAACCTTTAGTTGAGGTGTCATATGTCGTTGTGCATAGATAGGTTAGGGTACATTGGTCAGCTGGCAGTTCTAGTTTTGCTACAACCTTTGCGTGTTTAGAGCATCTCTAACCGAACTCCCAAACAGTTAGGATAAATTATACCCCTCGGCCTGAAAGTGAGGTCAATTCTCCTGAATATACTCCCTCCGGTCCTTTTTACTCTGCATATTAGAATTCTCCGAAGTCAAACTTCACAAAGTTTGACCGTATTTATATGAAAAAATATCAACATTTGTCATGCTAAAGTTATATAATATGAAACTTTAAGTCATAACACATATAATGGTATTGATTTTAGATTGTGAATGTTGACACTTTTTTCTACAAAGTTGGTCAAACTTTACGAGGCTTGACTTTAGTTAAATTTTATATGCGAACTAAAAAGAACCGGAGGGAGTACTTGCCTGGCGCCTCGTGAAGTAAAAGTTTTGCCCCCTATCCCTTGTTAGAGCGGCCACCATCGATGCCCCCGATTCCAGCTGTAATGGAGAGGCAAGACCCTTTCGCCACCCCGCCAACCACTGCCGCTGGCGCGACCCCATCGGAAATGACCCTTGCTCCACTGCCACCAAGGAAGAGGTTGGGCACCAGAAACCTTCTTCGGGCCATGACATAGCCAACCAGTGCCAGCAGCAAGGTCGCTCGTCTCCGGCGACGGTTGGTCACCCTCCCGCTGCTCCGGTCGCAGGCAAGCGAGCAAGGAAACCGACTGCGGTGCTCGCCGAGGAGGTGGTGAAGAAGAGGAAGAAAGAAGGCGGCTCCGGTGCCTCCTCACCTGTCGTCTTGTACCCCGTCTCCAATCATCCCTACACCCATTCTTCCGGCCGTGGCACTCATCACCAAGGGATGTGGCCGCCAAGTGGTCGATGAAATGCCATCAAGGTAATTTTTTTTGCACTTTCCATTTCGGCCAGTGCATTGTTTGGTGATTGCTTGCGGTCGTAGGGTGATGAGATTGTTGTTGTTGTCCTAGTGTGGAGATGAATGCTGTTGAATTCTTGTCGCCTTTAGAGGAGTAATGTATGCTTTGGCTTGAAGATCTCAATTATGACTCGGTGTTCGATTAACAACAAGAGCGCGAGGAGAATTATGAGCCGCAGTGGAGGAGGAGGCCGAAGAGGTTGATGATCCCATGGAGACACAATCATTCGTGAAAGCACCATCAAGATCAAGGGCTCACAATTATTGCCAAGATGGAGATATTGCTTTGTGTCATGCATCGGTTGGATGGATCAATTAAAGGACCGGTTTTGGGGTAGAATTGTCGAGTATTACAACAACATCGTGGAAGTAACATAAAGCCGCACCCAAGGTTCTCTTGGACACCGTTAGGGTACCATCCAAGAACAATGTGTAATAAACCAAAGAAAATTAAGGAT
The DNA here is from genome assembly GCF_018294505.1 of Triticum aestivum. Lineage (NCBI taxonomy): Eukaryota > Viridiplantae > Streptophyta > Magnoliopsida > Poales > Poaceae > Triticum > Triticum aestivum. The sequence goes on along the minus strand of NC_057803.1, from coordinate 136,547,425 downwards.
CGAAACCAAAGGAGGGGATGAGAGATCGGAGCTCTGGTGTAGCGCCCAAGATGCGATACTATCCCAATCACGTGATGAATTCATGATTGGGGCACAACCGCATTTCGAGCGCGTAGCAAGGTGGATATCATTACAAGAGACCATGCACTGAATAGATGAGGATACAAGATAAAGGCTTACACTTGCCACAAGCTACAACATGAGTACAAGCAATCATCATACAGAAGAGTAGGATCCGACTACGGATGAAAACAAACAAAAAATAAGAACGACATCCACCCTATTAATCCCAGGCTCCCAACCCGGAACCTATCCCTTGATCGAAGAAGAAGCAGAAGAACTCCAAAACAAGCAAGCATCGCTCTCATGTCAGATCATCGCATTACCTGTATCTGCAACTGTTGTTGTAGTAATCTGTGAGCCACAAGGACTCAGCAATCCCATTACCATGGGTATCAAGAATAGCAAAGCTTAATGGGTATGGAATGGATAAGTGGAGAGGTTGCAGCAGCACTAAGCATTGTATGGGGGCTAACTTACGAGTACAAGAGTAAGATGAGAAACTACGCAAACGGTCGAAACTAGTAATGATCAAGAAGTGATCCTGAACTACTTACGAGTCAAACATAACCTCACCATGTTCTCTTCTCGAACTCACTCAAAAAGAGACGGTCACGGTTAGGCACGCGGTTGGTGTATTTTATTTCGGATCTGGTGTCAAGTTCTCTACAACCAGATATTAAAAATTTCCATCTGCCACATAACCGCAGCACGGCTCTCGAAAGTTTAAACCATGTAGGGGTGTCCCAACTTAGCCCATGATAAGCTCTCATGATCCGCAGAGACAATCCTCCATATCAGGACACCCCGAGTAACCTCGGAATCCCGGTGCACAAGCTCTTCGAAGAAAGGAAAACTATCCCAAGGAGATCTCCTGGTGAGTCAGATCTGTGTCCAGAGCCATGCACTCTCTATCTGCGGACTCATCCGTCCATGCTAAGTGGATGATAGCCAAAAGACCTCGAGTTGCCTCGAGGCGGCACCGCCGACTGCTAGGTAGGTGGACCAACACTCATGAGGAGCACTGGCCCGGGAGTTGATTAAGAGACCTCGGGTGCTAGCTGGTCCCTATGCAAGTTTTAGTTGTTATTAGGCAAATGGTAAAACCAAGGTTGGGTCTCCTCAGGAAAGCTTTACTTTAGACGAAGAAACAAGGGGGGCCCATAAACCCTGACCGTGTTAGGAACGCAAAATTCAAGGAACATAATACCGGTATGACGGAAACTAGGGCAGCAAGAGTGGAACAAAACACCAAGCAAAATGCTAAGCCTTCCACCCTTTACCAAGTATATAGATGCATTAATTAAATAAGAGATATTGTGATATCCCAAGATATCCATGTGCCAACATGGAACAACCTTGTGATAGCCTGGCTTAATAGGGATGATAGACTACTCATATCAATAAGGAATTCCTTCTTTTCCGAAAGCCCATTCAGGCAGAACTCCAAAGTTAAGCGTGCTCAGCTTGGAGTATTTTAAGGATGGGTGTCCGACCGGGAAGTTTCTCCTGGGTGCGCACGAGTGAGGACAAAGTGCGCATAAAAGACTAGTATCGATCTATGGGGCAGTCTAGATCCCGCCAGGAATAACGACCACCGGCGGGTGTGTCTGAGGTGTTACAAGTTGGTATCAGAGCCGATCCTCGCGGTTACACGGATTTTTGCGGACAGGTGCGCGGTCATGTTATTCATGACGTTTGTGACCCGTCGTGGCACACAACATGGCACATGTACCGGACTGGATGCACATACGTGTGTGCCAAGAGGGAATGTTCCTGTGGCCCGACGAGGACGTCGGTTCCTATGAGTGGGGGTGTATGTGATAGTCTGGCTTAACAGGGATGATAGACTACTCATATCAATAAGGAATTCCTTCTTTTCCGAAAGCCCATTCGGGCAGAACTCCAAAGTTAAGCGTGCTCAGCTTGGAGTATTTTAAGGATGGGTGACCGACCGGGAAGTTGCTCCTGGGTGCGCACGAGTGAGGACAAAGTGCGCAGAAAAGACTAGTATTGATCTGTGGGGCCAGTCTAGATCCCGCTAGGAGTAACGACCACCGGCGGGTGTGTCCGGGGCGTTACAAACCTGCATTGCACCTGCAACTAGCAACGCTATAAGAGGGGCTGAGTAAGTGATAACATAGCCAAACAACGATTTGCTAGGATGGTGGAAAAGGTTAGAGGTTGTCATGGCAATTTGGGAGGCTTTGTAAACAAGTGGTAGGTAGAGCGACATAATGATAGCATCGAGACAACTAGCAAAGCAAAGATAGTAGTGGTATCCAGGGTAATGGCCATCTTGCCTAAAATCCTGCTAGGAAGAATATCGAATCCATGAAGTAGACGAATCAACGTAGTCGAGCAAATCCTCACAATCGCAACGTCACGGGAACTATCGAGAAGAAGCACAACCAGAAAGAAGAAAACAGCATGGTAAACCAACAAGCATAAACATGGCATGATGCGCAACTAAGTATGACTCATGTCCGGTTTAATGAGGCATGGCATGGCAAAGTGCAACAAATTAAGTGGAGCTCAATATGCAATGAGTTGCATATTGATGAAACACCACATTCAAATTATTTAGTTCACTCTCGTTTATGCTACTCATCAATATTAAATGTTGGTTAACATGGCAAGAGGTTATGCATAACTAAACTAACTATTTAGGCAAGATTAAATGAGACCGGAAATAGCAAACAACAATTCTGGAAAATCCCCATATGCATATTATGAATTTGGTACTGTTCTGCCCTAAATCATATTTTAGAGTTGATAAACATGCAAAGTAATGCCACCATGTTAATCTATGCATTTTTCTACCCCATTTTCACATAAAGTTTATTTAATTCGGAGCTACGGTAATCTAGTTATGAAATAAACCATTTTAGCATGTCATTTATGCAAATGAATGCAAACAACAAGTTTAAACATTTTTTAACATGGATGAAAGTTGGATATTATGAAACTAGATGCAATTCTAAGCATTTAATTCGGAGCTATGGTAATCTAGTTACGAAATAAACCATTTTAGCATGTCATTTATGCAAATGAATGCAAACAAGTTTAAACATTTTTTAACATGGATGAAAGTTGGATATTATGAAACTGATGCAATTCTAAGCATTTTACATGTTTAAAACATTTTAATCCGATGCACGGTTTGTGAGATATAATATGCATGAACATGAGGGTGTAATCTGTAAAACTGATTTTTTCTGGATAATAGGAAAATTCGTAGAAGATGGAAAAACATGACACGGGCCGAATCTAGTTCGGGCCAACAAGATCTGGGCGAGGGGTAGCTCACCATGGGCCAAATCGGGCTGGATGAGGAGGGCTCTGGCTGGGCCAAACTTGGGGAGGCCTGGTAGTGCGGCGGCTCGATCGAGTGGTGTCGGTGTCAAAACCGGCGGATCTCGGGTAGGGGGTCCCGAACTGTGCGTCTAGACCGGATGGTAACAGGAGGCAAGGGACACGAAGTTTTACCCAGGTTCGGGCCCTCTCGATGGAGGTAAAACCCTATGTCCTGCTTGATTAATATTGATGATATGGGTAGTACAAGAGTAGATCTACCACGAGATCAGAGAGGCTAAACCCTAGAAGCTAGCCTATGGTATGATTGTTGTTCTATATGTTGTCCTACGGACTAAAACCCTCCGGTTTATATAGACACCGGAGAGGGTTAGGGTTACACAAAGTCGGTTACAATGGTAGGAGATCTACATATCTGTATTGCCAAGCTTGCCTTCCACGCCAAGGAAAGTCCCTTCCGGACACGGGACGAAGTCTTCAATCTTGTATCTTCATAGTCCAGGAGTCCGGCTGAAGGTATAGTCCGGCCATCCGGACACCCCCTATTCCAGGACTCCCTCAGTAGCCCCTGAACTAGGATTCAATGATGACGAGTCCGGCGCGCAGTTTGTCTTCGACATTGCAAGGCGGGTTTCTCCTCCAAGTACTTCATAGAAGATTTTGAACACAAAGATAGTGTCTGGCTCTCAGCGCGTCATGCAAGGCGGTTTCTTTGGCACGTCTTGTCGAAGCAGAGATCGTGTCCCCTTATTCCGGGATTCTCATCAATACGGGCGTGGGTAACCCAACCGCGCCATTGATTACGACGCTTGGGGATAAGCGAGTTTTACCAGGCTGGTGGGGACACATAGTTGCGTCCACCCATATAAGGGGATAAGGATCCACCTTTTCACCTACGCCTTCTTCCTCCTTTGCCTATCCATTCTTGCGCACCCGAGCTCCAGCGCCCAAGTCCGCACTCTCCACCTCAACCTTCTCCAGCCATGTCTGGAGCGGGAGGCAAGTGGATGGTCTCTTTCGTTACGGAGGGACACATCAAAAGACTAAGGAAGGTCGGATACTTGTCTAACGACATTGCGCACCGGCTTCCTGAAGAGGGGCAACTCGTCCCCACCCCTAGGCCCCATGAGAGGGTGGTGTTCCTCCCCCATTTCCTCCACGGACTGGGCTTCCCTCTCCACCCATTTGTCCGGGGGCTCATGTTCTACTATGGCCTGGATTTCCACGATCTGGCCACGAACTTTGTCCTCAACATCTCGGCGTTTATCGTCGTGTGTGAGGCTTTCCTCCGCATCCGCCCTCATTTCGGCCTATGGCTCAAGACTTTCAACGTCAAGCCGAAGGTGGTGCGCGGCAACCAGGCGGAGTGCGGAGGCGCCATGGTGGGCAAGATGCCCAACGTCTTATGGCTCGAGGGCTCCTTTGTGGAGACCCTGAAGGGGTGGCAATCGGGGTGGTTTTACATCACCGAGCCGCGCGGCCCTGAATGGGTCGCAGCCCCCGAGTTTCGATCCGGACCCCCTACGCGGCTCACCTCCTGGAAGGAGACGGGCCTGTCGTGGGGTAAAAAAGGAGAGCTGACCGGGATCCAAACATGCGTCCAAACCCTGGTGGACAAGAAGCTCAAACTTGTCAACGTAGTCCAGGTTATGCTCATCCGCCGGATCCTCCCATGTCAACAACGGGCTTTCAACCCGTGGGAGTTCGACCCGGCGCGACACCGAACTCTGAGTAGGCTCTTCGACACGACGTACGAAGATGCCTGGAAGGTGCTTTTCAAGGGCGCCGAGGCCCCCGCATCCGCTACCGAGGATCGCGGATTCAGTACGCAGCGTCACGCTCATGCGGTAAGCCGTTTTTACCTTTTACAGGGTATCGGTTTTTCATAGTTTGACTCCATGCGGGATCTAAGCTCCCTTACCTTTGACAGGATTGGCAGGGGACGTCCGGACAGATCAACTGTCCGGCTCCTTTGCCCGAAGGCCCAGCGGACGCTCGTTTGGCGAAGCTGCTGGTTCGAGCACCCCATGTGGTGCCGGAGAAGAAGGCCAAGAAGAAGGCCACGGGGACTCAAAAGAGTGCCCGGCGCCTGGAGGTGTCGGATCCCTCATCCGACGACTCCAAGACGCACTCCTCCCATGAATACGAGGAGGAGGAAGAAGAGACCCCTCCCCCTCCAGCGGGGGAAGGGAAGAAAAGGAAGGCCGCCCCAACTGGGGAGGCCGAAGGGTCCAAGAAGGGGAAAACCCTTCCTCCGGACTACTCCACCGACGCCGACGACGGCGGAGAGGAGTGGCCGCTCAGGGCTAAGCCCTTGGCTAAATCGTAAGTATCCGGATACCAGAGTAATTCATAGTATTCCTTTGTTGCACAACTTTCCCTTATGTCGAATATGTTTATGCAGCCCACCCAAAGACCGGCTCGACGCGTCGTCGAGCGGTTCACTGGACTCTTCGGATGTGAATTCACTTCCGACGGCTTCCTCCCCCCGCCTTACGGACGACACCGAAGTGTTGTCCCAACAGGTTCCAATCCGGGAGGAGGTGGTCCTGGAGGCGCCGCAAGGCGACCTCCCGGACCCCAGGAGTGAAGGGGATAGAACCCCCAGGTCTCCAAGTCCGGCCCTAGGCCGGACACCGCTCCGGAACATTCAAAGGTTCCAGAGTCCAGCGGGCGACCTCCTTCCAAGAGGAGCAAGCCCACCGTGTCGGTGACCCCCGTCCAACCGGAGGCGTCGGACAATCTGTTGGAGGTGCTCAAAGGCGCCTCCATCGACGAGGGGCACCGCACCATTATGAGTGTGGTGGTCCAGAAGGTTCAGTCTGTCAAGAGCGGACTGACTGAAGCTTGTACTAGCCTTTTAACAGGCTTTGAGGTAAGTAAAGAATGTGTAAATAATATTACCGCATAGATAGTAGCCCCTGATGCTCTGTTTGGCGTTCGTGAAGAAAAGCCGAATAGAGGATCAAAATGAAATTCGCAGGAGCCTGACAAAAAGGAGTCAATATGCGTATGCAGGCTTCTCTGCTGGCGTCCGCCGTACTGACTGCGGAATGGACACGCTAAAGCAGAACCTCGAGCAGTCCAAGCAAGAGCTCGGGCGTGCCAAGAAGCAGCTCGGGGAGAAGGAAGGTAAGAAATACCTTGTTTTAAATATATATAAAAAAAGTGCAATTGCAAAAAATGACAGGATCATCGTGGCTATTGTTGGGGCCACATCTGAGGTGGCGACCCTTAAGCAAGCGCTGGTCGAGGCCGAGAAGAGGGCGGCCACGGAGTGCACCGAGCGGGAGAAGTATGATGCCGAGGTTGGCAAGGTGCGGTAAGAGCTCCATGCTCTCATGGAAAAAAATGAGAGTTTGGAGCTTGACTCAAAGACGCGAGCGTCTGAGCTCGCGGTGGCTATTGAAAATGCCAAGTCTGCCAAGGCCGAATCCCAGAAGACTCTCCATGAGTTGGATGAGGTGAAAAATATAGCGGCGGGTAAGGCATTCTTTATGCAAAGCAAACACGTAAACGTAAGTTACTTGTTACTTACCCGAATCCAGAGCTCTCCAGGAGCATTCGCAGATCTTCCCCGTAGCGTGTCCGATGCCGCCGCATTCTATCAAGCCAAGGAGGGCAGATCGACGGAGAAGGTGTTCTGGTCTCAGTATGCTGAGGCCGGACACCCCGTGCCCCTGAGCGACCAGCTGAAGCAACTGGTCGAGCTCCACAAGGCGGCCGGACAGGCCATGAAGGGCCTCATAGTTCGGCTGTGGCCTAGAGAGGCTCTTCCTGGGAGCTATTTCGGGCTGGTACGGCGGCTGGTGGGGGCCTGTCCAAGGCTCGAAGTCATCAAGCGCTCCGTCTGCATTGAAGGTGCCCATAGGGCCCTTGCCCGTGCTAAGGTGCACTGGGGCAAGCTGAATGCTGAGAAGCTTGTGAAGGACGGGCCACCACCGGGGAAGGAGCATCGCAAGCCCGAGAATTATTATAAGGATGTTCTGAAGGGTGCCCGCCTTATGGCGGATGAGTGTTCCAGGGATGTAATTTTTGAGTAAAACTCGCTCGTTTTGTCTTGTGCGCTGAAAACTTGTTCATATGCGCTAAGCAATGCTGTTGGAATTTAAAATATTACCTTCTATGCGGCTGTTTATCAATTCTGAGAGATGGCGACTCGTCGGCTTCTGCCCCCGTGCCGCTAGTGCTGGGGTGTTCGGGGATAAACCTAAGCGCTCTTTTTCCCATGCTTGGGTCCTTCGAGGGAGGCGCTCAGCACAACAAACAAGGCAATCGGACTATAATGCTTGAACACTCTCACTTAGCCATAGAATTCTATAATTTTAAATTTCGGCGAAGCCCCTGGTATTCAGAAGACCGAGTTTGGGGCGCTATCCACGCCTTGGCCGGACAGAGCCGACTCCTCGCTCTAAGCGGCATAAGTCTTTAAGGACTCGAAGAACCTCTCGAACAGCGACCAGCTCTCGCTTCATCATGACAGTCAGTTTTAGCTTTCTCTACTGAGGTGCTCGACCCAGCTTAACTGGGGCACAATCGCAATAGTTCTCCTAGTGCTACCTTAGCCGATATAGTGGAACGTAAGGCACCAAAACATAGGAGCCGGGCAAACCCAACTATTGACCCAAGACATGATTCGGAGCCGATGCATATAATGCTATAAGTTCGGGGTGCCGCACTTGTTAAAGTGTTCGGACTTCTCACACCATATTGAGGGGTACTGAAGCCCCTGGCGTATTTTGGCCGTACCAAAGTGTACGGGTGCAACATGTCATTAAGGAACATATATAAAAAAAGTAATGCAAAAGTAGACAGAAGCTATGCATTATTTATTAAAAAGGGCTGCGATCAAAGCAGAACGACACAAATAATGCGATAAGCAAAAGGTTGGACTATTTAACATGTCCGTTCCAGGGGCAGGCTGCGGAATGGTAAGTGAAACAGGTATACTGCTCGGGATAGAGACCACCTGGGAGTTCCGTAATGCGGCATGGCTTGTCTGCTTCCCTGGTTCTTGCATCGTTTGTGCGGCAATTGAACTGCCGAATAGGCCTTTAGAAGAGTGGAGTCCTGAAAGTAAGAGAAAATTAAAAAATCGGCAGCCCCTGGTGCGGTTTAAGCCGTGTTTCGGGCATGCCGTGATGGTGCCCCTCCCCCTGCACCCATGGTATTTCTAGAGCGTAGTTATGTACGCGAAGTACTGGTGTCGCATTTTTGTGAGGGCTGGGGTTGGGGACGCATTGCTACGCCTGCTCGGAATGTGCCAGGCGGTCTTGTTGTAGGTTACTCCGGGCGCGCTTGACGGTGTCCAGACGTTTAATGGCCGGACTGGAGAACTGCCTGGAGAGGCTGCTTTGTACTTCCGCAGTAAGGGCCACCGTGTGCTCCTCCGTTCGGAGAGAGCGTCCGGTGTTTCCATTGACCATAATTACTCCTCGAGGGCCTGGCATCTTGAGCTTAAGGTATGCATAGTGCGGTACCGCATTGAACTTGGCAAATGCGGTTTTCCCGAGCAGTGTGTGATAGCCACTGCGGAATGGGACTATGTTGAAGATTAGCTCCTCGCTTCGGAAATTATTCGGAGATCCGAAGACCACTTCAAGTGTGACTGAGCCTGTACAGTTGGCCTCTACACCTGGTATTACGCCTTTAAAGGTCATTTTGGTGGGCTTAATCCTCGAGGGATCTATGCCCATTTTCCGCACTGTATCCTGGTAAAGCAGGTTCAGGCTACTGCCGCCGTCCATCAGGACTCTAGTGAGATGAAATCCGTCAATAATTGGGTCTAGAACCAATGCGGCGATTCCGCCATGACGGGTGCTAGTGGGATGGTCCCTTCGATCAAAGGTGATCGGGCAGGAGGACCATGGGTTGAACTTTGGGGAAATTGGCTCTATCGCGTATACGTCCCTTAACGCGCGCTTCCGCTCCCTCTTGGGGATGTGGGTTGCGTATATCATGTTCACCGTCCGCACTTGTGGGGGAAAACCCTTCTATCCACTGTTGTTCGGTGGCCGGGGCTCCTCATCGTCATCGCTATGCGGCCCCTTGTCTGTATTTTCGGCATTTAACTTGCCTGCCTGCTTGAACACCCAACAATCCCTGTTGGTGTGATTGGCCGGCTTTTCGGGGGTGCCATGTATCTGGCACAAGCAGTCGAGTATTCGGTCCAAACTGGACGGGCCCCTAGGATTTCTTTTGAATGGCTTTTTCCGCTGACCGATTTATAGCCTCCGAATCCGGCATTAACTGCAGTATCCTCAGCATTGTCGCCGTTAGTGCGGCGCTTCTGCTTGTTGCGACGCGACCTGCCACTACTGTCCCTGGTATCCGAATTACCAGGGTTCTTGGTCATATTGTTGCTACGAGCAAGCCAGCTGCCTTCTCCCGCGCAAAAGCGGGTCATGAGTGTCGTGAGTGCTACCATAGATTTCGGCTTTTCTTGTCCAAGGTGCCGGGCAAGCCACTCGTCACGGATATTGTGCTTGAAGGCTGCTAGGGCCTCAGCGTCCGGACAATCGACTATTTGATTTTACTTTGTTAGGAACCGTGTCCAGAATTGCCTGGCCGATTCATCTGGCTGCTGAATTATGTGGCTTAGGTCATCTGCGTCTGGGGGTCGCACGTAAGTGCCCTGGAAATTGTCGAGGAATGCAGCTTCCAGGTCCTTCCAACAACCGATTGATCCTGCTGGCAAGCTGTTAAGCCAATGCCGAGCTGGTCCTTTAAGCTTGAGTGGGAGGTATTTGATGGCGTGGAGATCATCACCGCGGGCCATATGGATATGAAGGAGATAATCCTCGATCCATTACGACGTAGCTCCAATGAGCTTTGTCTACTGTGTTCGGCCCTGCCGGATTTGTGTCCGGCATGACAGTTACCGTCTCGAGTCGTGGGGCGCCCACGCGATCCGTAGATCGATCTTGTTTGCCATGCCTTGTCCTCCAACATTCTCGCAGGTCAGGTGCATTTTCCCATGCCTTGGTACGGACATGGCTGGAGAAGGTTGAGGTGGAGAGTGCGGACTTGGGCGTTGGAGCTCGGGTGCGCAAGAATGGATAGGCAAAGGAGGAAGAAGGCGTAGGTGAAAAGGTGGATCCTTATCCCCTTTTATGGGTGGACGCAACTATGTGTCCCCACCAGCCTGGTAAAACCCACTTATCCCCAAGCGCCGTAATCAATGGCGCGGTTGGGTTACCCACACCAGTATTGATGAGAATCCCGGAATAAGGGGACACGATCTCTGCTTCACAAGACGTGCCAAGGAAACCGCCTCGCATGACGCGCTGAGATCCGGACACTATATTTGTGTTCAAAATCTTCTATGAAGTACTTGGAGGAGGAACCCGCCTTGCAATGCCGAAGATAAACTGCGCGCCGGACTCGTCGTCATTGAAGCCTGGTTCAGGGGCTACTGAGGGAGTCCTGGATTAGGGGGATGTCCGGATGGCCGGACTATACCTTCAGCCGGACTCCTGGACTATGAAGATACAAGATTGAAGACTTCGTCCCGTGTCTGGAAGGGACTTTCCTTGGCGTGGAAGGCAAGCTTGGCGATACAGATATGTAGATCTCCTACCATTGTAACCGACTTTGTGTAACCCTAACCCTCTCCGGTGTCTATATAAACCGGAGGGTTTTAGTCCGTAGGACAACATATAGAACAACAATCATACCATAGGATAGCTTCTAGGGTTTAACCTCTCTGATCTCGTGGTAGATCTACTCTTGTACTACCCATATCATCAATATTAATCAAGCAGGACGTAGGGTTTTACCTCCATCGAGAGGGCCCGAACCTGGGTAAAACTTCGTGTCCCTTGCCTCCTGTTACCATCCGGCCTAGACGCACAGTTCGGGACCCCCTACCCGAGATCCGCCGGTTTTGACATCGACAAGCGGTGATGTCTACTACACAACCTTCTTCCTGTAGATGTTGTTGGGCCTCCAAGTGCAGAGGTTTGTAGGACAGTAGCAAATTTCCCTCAAGTGGATGACCTAAGGTTTATCAATCCGTAGGAGGCGTAGGATGAAGATGGTCTCTCTCAAGCAACCCTGCAACCAAATAACAAAGAGTCTCTTGTGTCCCCAACACACCCAATACAATGGTAAATTGTATAGAGCACTAGTTCGGCGAAGAGATGGTGATACAAGTGGTATATGGATAGTAGATAAAGGTATTTGTAATCTGAAATAATAAAAACTGCAAGGTGGCAAGTGATAAAAGTGAGCATAAACGGTATTGCAATGCGTTGAAACAAGGCCTAGGGTTCATACTTTCGCTAGTGCAAGTTCCCTCAACAATAATAACATAATTGGATCACATAACTATCCCTCAACATGCAACAAAGAGTCACTCCAAAGTCACTAATAGCGGAGAACGAACAAAGAGATTATGGTAGGGTACGAAACCACCTCAAAGTTATTCTTTCCAATCAATCCGTTGGGCTATTCCTATAAGTGTCACAAACAACCCTAGAGTTCGTACTAGAATAACACCTTAAGACACAAATCAACCAAAACCCTAATGTCACCTAGATACTCCAATGTCACCTCAAGTATCCGTGGGTATGATTATACGATATGCATCACACAATCTCAGATTCATCTATTCAACCAACAGAAAGGACCTCAAAGAGTTCCCCAAAGTTATACCGGAGAATCACGACGAAAACGTGTGCCAACCCCTATGCATAGGTTCATGGGCGGAACCCGCAAGTTGATCACCAAAACATACATCAAGTGAATCACGTGATATCCCATTGTCACCACAGATATCCACGGCAAGACATACATCAAGTGTTCTCAAATCTTTAAAGACTCAATCCGATAAGATTACTTCAAGGGGAAAACTCAATTCATTACAAGAGAGTAGAGGGGGAGGAGAAACATAAGATCCAACTATAATAGCAAAGCTCGCGATACATCAAGATCGTATCACCTCAAGAACATGAGAGAGAGAGAGAGAGATCAAACACATAGCTACTGGTACATACCCTCAACCCCGAGGGAGAACTACTCCCTCCTCGTCATGGAGAGCACCAGGATGATGAAGATGGCCACCGGAGAGGGATTGCCCCCTCCGGCAGGGTGCCAGAATGGGTCTAGATTGGCTTTTGGTGGCTACGGAGGCTTCTGGCGGTGGAACTCCCGATCTATTGTGCTCACAGATGTTTTTAGGGTATATGGAGATATATAGGCGGAAGAAGTACGTCAGGGGGGCCACGAGGGGCTCACGAGGGTGGAGGGCGCGGCCCCTGCCTCGTGACCTCCTCGCAGATCCCCCGACGTGCACTCCAAGTCTTCTGGGCTTCTTTCCTTCCAAAAAAGAGTTCCGTGAAGTTTCAGGTCAATTGGACTCCTTTTGATTTTCCTTTTTTTCGAAACCCTAAAACAGGGTAAAAACAGAAACTGGCACTGGGCTCTGGGTTAATAGGTTAGTCCCAAAAAATGATAATAAAAGTGAATAATAAAGCCCATAAACATTCAAAACAGTAGATAATATAGCATGAAGCAATCAAAAATTATAGATATGTTGGAGACGTATCAAGCATCCCCAAGCTTAATTCCTGCTCGCCCTCGAGTAGGTAAATGATAAAAACAGAATTTTTGATGCGGAGTGCTACTTGGCATAATTTCAATGTAATTCTTCTTAATTGTGGTATGAATATTCAGATCCATAAGATTCAAAACAAAAGTTCATATTGACATAAAAATGATAATACTTCAAGCATACTAACTAAGCAATTATGTCTTCTCAAAATAACATGGCCAAAGAAAGCTATCCCTACAAAATCATATAGTCTGGCTATGCTCTATCTTCACCACACAAAATATTTAAATCATGCACAACCCCGATGACAAGCCAAGCAGTTGTTTCATACTTTTGATGTTCTCAAACTTTTTCAATCTTCACACAATACATGAGCGTGAGCCATGGATATAGCACTATAGGTGGAATAGAATGGTGGTTGTGGAGAAGACAAAAAGGGAGAAGATAGTCTCACATCAACTAGGCATATCGACGGGCTATGGAGATGCCCATCAATAGATATCAATGTGAGTGAGTAGGGATTGCCATGCAACAGATGCACTAGTGCTATAAGTATATGAAAGCTCAACGAAAGAAACTAGTGGGTGTGCATCCAACTCGCTTGCTCACGAAGACCTAGGGCATTTTGAGGAAGCCCATCATTGGAATATACAAGCCAAGTTGTATAATGAAAGATTCCCACTAGTATATGGAAGTGACAACATAGGAGACTCTCTATCATGAAGATCATGGTGCTACTTTGAAGCACAAGTGTGGTAAAAGGATAGTAGCATTGTCCCTTCTCTCTTTTTCTCTCATTTTTTTATTTTTTTATTTGGGCCTTTTCTCTTTTTTTATGGCCTCTTTTCTTTCTCTTTTTTTATTTGGGCTTCTTTGGCCTCTTTTATTTATTTATTTTCGCCCGGAGTCTCATCCCGACTAGTGGGGGAATCATAGTCTCCATCATCCTTTCCTCACTGGGACAATGCTCTAATAATGATGATCATCACACTTTTATTTACTTACAACTCAAGAATTACAACTCGATACTTAGAACAAGATATGACTCTATATGAATGCCTCCGTCAGTGTACCGGGATGTGCAATGATGCATGAGTGACATGTATGAAAGAATTATGAACGGTGGCTTTGCCACAAATACGATGTCAACTACATGATCATGCATAGCAATATGACAATGATGGAGCGTGTCATAATAAACGGAACAGTGGAAAGTTGCATGGCAATATATCTCGGAATGGCTATGGAAATGCCATAATAGGTAGGTATGTTGGCTGTTTTGAGGAAGGTATATGGTGGGTTTATGGTACCGGCGAAAGTTGCGTTGTACTAGAGAGGCTAGCAATGATGGAAGGGTGAGAGTGCGTATAATCCATGGACCCAACATTAGTCATAAAGAACTCACATACTTATTGCAAAAATATATTAGTCATCGAAACAAAGTACTACGCGCATGCTCCTAGGGTGATAGATTGGTAGGAAAAGACCATCGCTCGTCCCCGACCGCCACTCATAAGGAAGGCAATCAATAAATAAATCATGCTCCGACTCCATCACATAACGGTTCACCATACGTGCATGCTACGGGAATCACAAACTTCAACACAAGTATTTCTCAAATTCACAACTACTCAACTAGCATGACTCTAATATTACCATCCTCATATCTCAAAACAATCATCAAGTATCAAACTTCTCTTAGTATTCAACACACTCATAAGAGAATTTTATTATTCTTGAATACCTAGCATATTAGGATTATTTAAGCAAATTACCATGCTATTTGAAACTCTCAAAATGATATAAGTGAAGCATGAGAGATCAATAGTTTCTATAAAACAAATCCACCACCGTGCTCTAAAAGATATAAGTGAAGTACTAGAGCAAACAACAAACTACTCTGAAAGATATAAGTGAAGATCAATGAGTAGTTGAATAATTATGCAACTATGTGAAGACTCTCTAACATTTAATAATTTCAGATCTTGGTATTTTATTCAAACAGCAAGCAAAGCAAAATAAAATTACATTCTAAAAATAGCAAACATCATGTGAAGAAGCAAAAAGTTAGGATCAACCGATACTAACCGATAGTTGTTGAAGAAGAAAGGTGGGATGCCAACAGGGGCATCCCCAAGCTTAGACGCTTGAGACTTCTTGAAATATTATCTTGGGGTGCCCTGGGGCATCCCCAAGCTTGAGCTTTTGTGTCTCCTTAATTCCTCTCATATCACGGTCTCCCTAAATCTCAAAAGCTTCATCCACACAAAACTCAACAAGGACTGGTGAGATAAGTTAGTATAAACCATTGACAAAACCTTATCATACTCTACTGTAGAAAATCACTAAAATTATTATTGAATATTGCATACTAAATGCCTCTGCATATTTAATAGTCCTATCCTCAAATAGAATCATTAAAGAAGCAAACATATGCAAACAATGCAAACATAACAGCAATCTGCCTAAACAGGATAGTCTGTAAAGAATGCTGCAACATCCATACTTACCTAGCTAAAAAAATTATGAAATGAAATTCCCACTGTAGTAAATTTGTCAGATCTTAATATGCAAAAGGTTTCAACATTTTATCACATTCTGACTTCTCTAGGGAATTATTGCAACAGCGGTAAACTTTCTGTTTTCAAACAGCAACATGTATACTTGTAACATAGGCATAGTAAAGGCTATCAATGCCACTTTTATTGAAATAAAAGATGCAAAACATTGTTCTAAATAACAGCAAGCAAATGCTAACAAAATAAATTGACGCTCCAAGCAAAACACATATCATGTGGTGAATAAAAATATAGCTCCAAGTAAAGTCACCGATGAACGAAGACGAAAGAGCGGATGCCTTCCGGGGCATCCCCAAGCTTAGGATCTTGGTTGTCCTTGAATATTACCTTGGGGTGCCATGGGCATCCACAAGCTTAGGATCTTGCCACTCCTTGTTCCATAGTCCATCGAATCCTAACCCAAAACTTGAAAACTTCACAACACAAAACTTAACAGAAAACTCGTAAGCTCCGTTAGTATAAGAAAACAAATCACCACTTCAAGGTACTGTAATGAAATCATTATTTATTTACATTGGTGTTAAACCTACTGTATTCCAACTTCTCTATGGTTTATAAACTCTTTTACTAGCCATAGATTCATCAAAATAAGTAAATAACACATGAAAAACAGAATCTGTCAAAAACAGAACAGTCTGTAGTAATCTGAATCAAACGTATACTTCTGGAACTCATAAAATTCTCAAATAAATTGCTGGACCTGAGGAATTTGTCTATTAATAATCTGCAAAAAGATTAACTAAATAGCACTCTCCAAATAAAAATGGCAGCAATTCTCGTGAGCGCTAAAGTTTCTGTTTTTGACAGCATGATCAACAAGACTTTCCCCAAGTCTTCCCAAAGGTTTTACTTGGCACAAACATTAATTAAAAGAATAAAACCACATATAAACAGATGCTAGATGAATTATTTATTACTAAACAGGAGCAAAAAGCAAGGAACAAAAGTAAAGTTGGGTTGCCTCCCAACAAGCGCTATCGTTTAACGCCCCTAGCTAGGCATGATGATTTCAATGATGCTCACATAAAAGATAAGAATTGAAATATAGAGAGAGCATCATGAAGAATATGACTAGCACATTTAAGCATAACCCACTTCCTATGCATAGGGATTTTGTGAGCAAACAACTTATGGGAACAATAATCAACTAGCATAGGAAGACAAAACAAGCATAACTTCAAGATTTTAAGCACATAGAGAGGAAATTTGATATTATTGAAATTCCTACAAGCATATATTCCTCCCTCATAATAATTTTCAGTAGAATCATGAATGAATTCAACAATATAACCAGCACCTAAAGCATTCTTTTCATGATCTACAAGCATAGAAAATTTACTACTCTCCACATAAGCAAGATTCTTCTCATGAATAATAGTGGGAGCAAACTCAACAAAATAATTATCATGTGAGGCATAATCCAATTGAAAACTAAAATCATGATGAAAAGTTTCATGGATATCATTATTCTTTATAGCATACAAGTCATCATGTCATCACAGTAATCATCATATATAGGAGGCATGCTTTCATCATAATAAATTTGCCTCATCAAAACTTGGGGGACAAAAATATCATCTTCATCAAACATAGCTTCCCAAGCTTGTGGTTTTGCATTATCATTAGCATCATGGATATTCAAGGAATTTCATACTAACAACATTGCAATCATGCTCATCATTCAAACTATTTAGTGCCAAACATTTTATAGATTTCTTCTTCTAGCACTTGAGCACAATTATCCTTTCCATCATACTCACGAAAAGATATTAAAAAGGTGAAGCGTATGAGACAAACTCAATTCCATTTTTATAGTTTTCTTTTATAAACTAAACTAGTGATAAACAAGAAACTAAAAGACTCGATTGCAAGATCTAAAGATATACCTTCAAGCGACTCACCTCCCCGGCAACGGCGCCAGAAAAGAGCTTGATGTCTACTACACAACCTTCTTCTTGTAGACGTTGTTGGGCCTCCAAGTGCAGAGGTTTGTAGGACAGTAGCAAATTTCCCTCAAGTGGATGACCTAAGGTTTATCAATCCGTAGGAGGCGTAGGATGAAGATGGTCTCTCTCAAGCAACCCTGCAACCAAATAACAAAGGGTCTCTTGTGTCCCCAACACACCCAATACAATGGTAAATTGTATAGGTGCACTAGTTCGGTGAAGAGATGGTGATACAAGTGGTATATGGATAGTAGATAAAGGTATTTGTAATCTGAAATAATAAAAACAGCAAGGTAGCAAGTGATAAAAGTGAGCATAAATGGTATTGCAATGCGTTGAAACAAGGCCTAGGGTTCATACTTTCGCTAGTGCAAGTTCCCTCAACAATAATAACATAATTGGATCACATAACTATCCTTCAACATGCAACAAAGAGTCACTCCAAAGTCACTAATAGCAGAGAACCAACGAAGAGATTATGGTAGGGTATGAAACCACCTCAAAGTTATTCTTTCCAATCAATCCATTGGGCTATTCCTATAAGTGTCACAAACAGCCCTAGAGTTCATACTAGAATAACACCTTAAGACACAAATCAACCAAAACCCTAATGTCACCTAGATACTCCAACGTCACCTCAAGTATCCGTGGGTATGATTATACGATATGCATCACACAATCTCAGATTCATCTATTCAACTAACACAAAGGACCTCAAAGAGTGCCCCAAAGTTCTACCGGAGAATCACGACGAAAATGTGTGCCAACCCCTATGCATAGGTTCATGGGCAGAACCCGCAAGTTGATCACCAAAACATACATCAAGTGAATCACGTGATATCCCATTGTCACCACAGATATCCACAGCAAGACATACATCAAGTGTTCTCAAATCTTTAAAGACTCAATCTGATAAGATTACTTCAAGGAGAAAACTCAATTCATTACAAGAGAGTAGAGGGAGAGGAGAAACATAAGATCCAACTATAATAGCAAAGCTCGCGATACATCAAGATCGTATCACCTCAAGAACACGAGAGAGAGAGAGAGAGAGAGATCAAACACATAGCTACTGGTACATACCCTCAGCCCCGAGGGAGAACTACTCCCTCCTCGTCATGGAGAGCACCGGGATGATGAAGATGGCCACCGGAGAGGGATTGCCCCCTCTGGCAGGGTGCCAGAACGGGTCTAGATTGGCTTTTGGTGGCTACGGAGGCTTCTGGCGGCGGAACTCCCGATCTATTGTGCTCACAGATGTTTTTAGGGTATATGGAGATATATATATATATATATATATATATATATGCGGAAGAAGTACGTCAGGGGGCCACGAGGGGCTCACGAGGGTGGAGGGCGCGCCCCCTGCCTCGTGACCTCCTGGCAGATCCCCCGGTGTGCACTCCAAGTCTTCTGGGCTTCTTTCCTTCCCAAAATGAGTTCTGTGAAGTTTCAGGTCAATTGGACTCCGTTTGATTTTCCTTTTCTTCCAAACCCTAAAACAGGGTAAAACAGAAACTGGCACTGGGCTCTGGGTTAATAGGTTAGTCCCAAAAAATGATATAGAAGTGTATAATAAATCCCATAAACATTCAAAACAGTAGATGATATACCATGAAGCAATAAAAAATTATAGATACGTTGGAGACGTATCAAGCGGTTCCAGCGAGCAGCAGTTCTTCTCGATGCAGGGGAAGCAGGGGCAGCGGCAGGGACTTGGAGAAGGAAGGAGGTCTGGTGAAGCAGGAAACAGCGGGCGGCTGCGGATCTGGTCCTTAGGCCATGGATCTGGCCGGAGACGGGAGAGGGAGGCACGGTCATGGAGGTCCAAGTGGCGGCGCCATGGTTCCCTGTGAGAGAAGCATGACGAGGGGGTGGTGATGTCTACTATGCAACTTTATTCTTGTAGACACGTGTTGGGCCTCCAAGTGCAGAGTTTTGTAGGATAGTACCAATTTTCCCTCAAGTGGATGACCTAAGGTTTATCAATCCATGGGAGGTGCAGGATGAAGATGGTCTCTCTCAAACAACCCTGCAATCAAATACAGGAAATCTCTTGTGTCCCTAACACACCCAATACAATGGAAAATTGTATAGGCGCACTAGTTCGGCGAAGAGATGGTGATAAAAATGTAATATGGATGGTAGAAATATATTTTTATAATCTGAATAAGTAAAAACAGCAAGGTAGCAAATAGTAAACGGACACAAAAATGGTATTGCAATGCTTAAAAATGAGGCATAGGGTCCATACTTTCACTAGTGCAATCTCTTAACAATGCTAATATAATTGTATCATATAACCCTCCCTCAACATGCAACGAAGAATCACTCCGAAGTTCCTATCTAGCGGAGAACATAAGAAGAAATCGTTTGTAGGGTACGAAACCACCTCGAAGCTATTCTTTCTAATCGATCTATCCAAGAGTTCGTACTAAAATAACACCAAATGATTTCAGATTCATAATACTCAATCCAACACAAAGAACCTCAAAGAGTGCCCCAAGATTTCTACCAGAGAAACAAAAGACGAGAACTTGCATCAACCCCTATGCATAAATTACCCCAATGTCACCGCGGGAATCCGCGAGTTGAATGCCAAAACACATATCATGTGAATCAATATGATACCCCATTGTCACCATGAGTATTCGTATGCAAGATATATATCAAGTGCTCTCAAATCCATAAAAGTATTCAATTCGATAACAACGAAATCTCAAAGGGAAAAACTCAATTCATCCCAACAAGATAGAGAGAGGAAAACACCATATGATCCAACTATATTAACAAAGCCCGCGATACATCAAGATCGTGCCATCTCAAGAACACGAGAGAGAGATTAAACACATAGATACTGGTACAAACCCTGAGCCCCAAGGGTGGACTACTCCCTCCTCATTGTGGTAGCCGCTGGGATGATGAAAATGGCCACCGGTGATGATTTCCCCCTCCGGTAGTGTCGGAACGGGGTCTAGATTGGTTTTTGGTGGCTACAGAGCCTTGCGGAGGCGGAACTTCTGATCTAGGGTTACCCCCAGGGTTTTTGAAATATTTGGGAATTTATAGGGCGAAGAGTGGTGCGGGAGGCCACCGAGGTGGGCACAACCCACCTAGGCGCGCCTAGGCCCCCAGGCGTGCCCTGGTGGGTTGTGCCCCCTCGGGGCACCCCCAGTTTCTGCTTTGGCACATTGGAAGTGTTCTAGTCCATAAAAGATCCACAAAAAGTTTCGCGGTGTTTGGACTCCATTTGATATTGATTTCATGCGATGTAAAAAACAAGCAAAAAACAGCAACTGGCACTGGGTCAATAGGTTAGTCCCAAAAATGATATAAAGTTGCTATAAAGTGATTGTAAAACATCGAAGAATGATAATATAACAACATGAATACTTCATAAATTATAGATACGTTGGAGACGTATCAGGTGGTCAGGGAGAGCTTTAGCGAAGAAGAGAAAGGGGAGGGAGTAGGGGCGACGAGGACGGCCTGCTGGTGGCGCCTGGTCTCGGGTCACTGGCGACGGCTAGTCTGACGAGGCGCATGGGAGGAGGAGGGGTCCTGGCAGCTTGGCGACACAACGATCGGGCGAGGATGGTGGGAACGAGGGAGGGCTCGGGTAGGAGAAGCCCTCCCGCTCGAGGGGGCGACGACGAGGATGGCGTGAGGAGCAGCAGGGAGCTCGGGCGCTCGTGCGCGAGCAGAGGAGCTTGGTGGGATGCGAGCACGAGGAGAAGGAGGTTGCGGCTGTGGGTGGACTGGATCGATGGGATGGATGGGACAGGGAAGGTCAGGCGCTGCTCTGGTTGGTGGGTGGCTGAAGATGAGGTGGATGTGGGATGTATCCTGAGGAAGAGAGTGGCGGTGGCGCGATGGGACAAGGGGAGGATTTCTAGGGTTTTCCAAATTGGGTATGGGGTGGTCTACATATAGGAAGTAGGACTAGGTTGGACCCTCCGGTTCAGATTAGACGGTCGAGATAAATAGGTTAGGAGAGTCCAATAAAGAACCAAAGATATTTTAGGGATGTTTGGGGATGATCCGGACCCATCGGTAATGACAGCCCGGTTCAGGTTCGTGGAAGTTTCGGACGCGCACGAGGGATTCTGAGAGAGGTCAACAAAGATAAGGGGGCCTGACAAAAGGTTAACGCAGACAAGGGGGGTTTGATGGGCTCAGAGAAGAGAGCGGTCTGGTTGACCTGAGAGGAGGTCAACAGATACAAGGAAGAAGTGACAACTATGAGCGGAAGCAAGTTTTATGAAAACATGCGAATGCAATGCACGTGATGACATGATGAAATGCAACAAACAATAAAACACACAACGACAACGAAATAACTGGAAGCCGTCTGGAGCGTCGGTCTCGGGTCGTTACATCTGGGTATTTCTTGCTGAGGAAGAAGGTGAGGTATGGAGAAAGTAGCTGAGATTCACAGAGAGAAAGTGGTGGGTGAGGTTTAGAAAGCATATACACATGCTCCTCTCACTGTCCACCCTTGCTTATCTAGGCACACATGCACCCTGGCCCATGGGCCCTATGCTTATAAGACTCGATGACCCACACTTTCCATGTCCACTGCATCATTAGAGGGATGCAGGTGTGACATGCCCCTCTTATTTAGAAATAGCCTCGTCGTCAGGTTCCACCTATTGGTTTGTCGCCGTGTCTTGCCAGATGCTCGTGGAGGGAAAACACTGACGGAGTGTGTTGTAGTCCTCCTATGTCGCGCTCGTTGATGAAGAAGACTAGAGAATTTGTAGCTGGACGATCGCCTGATCACCATGCTTGACCATCCTGCGCTCAAGGATTTCCTCTGTCTCGATGTCACTGGCGGACAAGCCATGTGGGAGAGGCACCTTCGGGAACACAGATGTATAATTCGACGTAAATGGCTTCAACTGGGAGACATGGAAGACATCGTGGATGTGGCTATCTTGAGGCAGCTCTAGCTTGTAAGCGAGCTTGCCGATGCGGTTGATGATCTTGAGCGATCCAAAGAATTTTAATGCCAATTTTGCGCAAGGTCTATTAGTGACTGAAGATTGGACGTACAATTGTATCTTGAGCAGCACAAAATCGCCCACCTCAAAGCTGCGCTCGGTCCAATTGTAGTCTGCTTGTTTCTTGAACCTGCGCTGCGCATGAAGAATTTGTGCGTGAAGGAGCGCGGTGTGCTCTCCCCAGTCCCAATGCCCAAAGTCAAGGACATGGGCAGCCTTGTGGTCCCACAGAGCCATGCCTCCCAAATTGGGCTCCACCCAGCATAGAGCTTTGAATGGAGTACAATTGATGGAGGAATGGAATGATGAGTTATTACTAGAACTCCTCCGTCCGCAGCCAGTGACGCTAGCCGCGTGGATGGCGCATCGGTGGTACATCTCCATGCACTGATTGACGTGCTCACTTTGGCCATCGATCTGGGGGTGGTACGTAATTTGATACAACAATTTGGTACCCGCCATGGTGAATAGCTCTAGCCAGAGCACATTGGTGAAGACATGGTCGCGATCGGAGATGATGGAGTTGGGGAGACCGTGAAGCTTGATGACTTTGTCCCGGAAGACTCGTGCCACCTATGCGACATTGAACCGGTGGCGAAGAGGATGAAGTGTGCGAATTTTGTTAGCCTATTAACGACCACCATGATCGCGTTGTGGCCTTCAAATTTGGGCAGCCCCTCGACAAAAGTCCATTGTGAGTTCATGCCATGGTGATGTGGGCACTGGTAGGGGCGCCAGCGGTCCGAATGGTCGTCGATGCTCGTGTTTGGCCTGTTAACACACTAGGCATTGCTTCACGTAATCCTCCACATCGCACGTCATGACAGTCCAGAGGAAGAGCCTCTTCAAGCACTAGTAGGTGGATGTGTTACCGGGGTGCCCACCGACAGCACTGTCGTGCAAATCAATGATAGTTTGGTGCAGAGCGTTGTATTGCTTCCAAACTAGAGCCTGTCTTGTCGATAGACCAGGCCCTTGTGTAGTTCAAATCCTTCCTCGTTTGGATTGTGGATGGCAAGGCGCGTTAATTTCTCCTGCTCACCGACATCTGTGGCACAGGAGTTCGCCACTTCTTGTACCCATGCCGGCTGGCAGAGCGAGAGCATGACAATGTGCAGAGCTGCTCCCACCCGCGATAGTGCATCCACCGCACCATGGTCCGTGCCATGCATGTACTGAATTTTGAATTGCAGGCCGACCAATTTGGACATGGCCTTGCGTTGCAAATTAGTTTCGACGTGCTGATCATCGAGGTTGCAGAGGATTTTGTGGTCAGCCACAATGGTGAACTGGTCGCGCTGTAAGTATGCTCACCACTTGTTGACTACCGTCATCACCACCAGGAACTCCTTTTCATATGCTAACAACTTCTGGTTGCGCACGTCCAAAGCCTTGCTGAAGTATGCCATCAGGTGGTCATCTTGGATGAGCACGACAGTGTTGTCCATGTCACACACATCGTTCTCGATGTTGAACGGCTTGGCGAAGTCCGGATGAGT
This sequence comes from Triticum aestivum, assembly GCF_018294505.1. Lineage (NCBI taxonomy): Eukaryota > Viridiplantae > Streptophyta > Magnoliopsida > Poales > Poaceae > Triticum > Triticum aestivum. Next base: position 136,523,470 of record NC_057803.1, on the reverse strand, counting down.
GAGCACAGACGCACTGGCCATGTCACACTTGAGGAGGTCGAAAGCTGTTTGCACCTACGCAATCCACTCAAATCCCTTCTCCATCAGAAGATTCTTCAGTGGATTAGCAATGATGCCGTAACGCGCCACGAATTTCCTGTAATAGCCAGTGAAGTCGAGGAATCCACACAGCTCTATTGGTGTGGACGGAGTTGGCCCATTGTGTTATATTTGTGTCAAATATATTATGTATGCAAGGGGTTACGTGGACTTGGAGTTGTAATTGGTGTGGTTAGGTACGAGTTGTGTAGGAGTCGGACACTTGTATCCTAGGCCTCTTATATACGGACGGGCACCACACGTTGTAACCTATGACGACTTGATAGCAATAGGTATGCGGGGGAGCCGACGGCTTGTGCCGGCGCCCGGGAGCCGGTGTTGCGGTATATTGGGGAGGAGCGCCCGTAGTCATGCCCCGGGGATGTAGCCATATCGGTGAACCTCATTAACAAATATCGTGCCTCAGTGTGTCGTCTATGATCTTGCATTAGCGTTTTATTCTCACAAGTGGTATCAGAGCAAGGTTGCGAGAAGGCTATGCGGAAGATCATCCGGAGGTATGAGGATCATGCTCGACGGGTGTCAGGGAACGTCCGATTGGCGCAAAGTGGAGCATGGCGGCGATCGCGGATGCGGTCGATGGTGTCGGACACTTTGGGCAGGAGGCCTGGACCGTTCGATGGGCTGCGATCGGTAAGGATTGGCTAGACGTGGCGATTGGACCAGCGTAGTGACTATTGAAGACATCGCAGAGGCGACGAATTCGGCTCGTGATCAGACCAGCGGCCAGACGTGGGGGACAGCCGGATAGATCGGAGTGTGAGAGCATCGAGATGATGCACTCGATGTTGTAAAAGGGCGACGACGTGGCACTGCGGACGGATTGTGTCGTCGACGCGGGTGGCCAAGGTATGGCATGACTCGTGCAAGGATTATGCGCGAGGTGGCGATGGTTATGGCAAGGTTGGCGTACGGTGGTTACGTGCGACAGGGCAGGAGACTGAATCGCTGGCGAGAACCAAGATCAGAAAACAAGATGAAGCTTCGTCGGATTAGCGGCGGATTTGTTCCGAGATGAATGGATCGAGAGAAGCAAAGTTACGGTGTTGATGCTACGTACGCGCGCCTGGCGTGTTTCGGTAGCGTGCGGCAACAGATCTCCGTTGGCAGCGTGCGCAAAAGGCGTGGTAGTTCAGGAGTCCAGGAGATTAGCAATGGAGAGGTCAACATTGCGATGCGTCTACATATTGGATTTGCGAGTTTCCATGTACATGCGCGTGGGTCTGATTGTTGTCAGACTAGTGCATAGTTGGATTAAGCAAAGGGAAATCTTTGTATGCGGCAGAGGCGTGATTGCTAGTGTTGGATTCAACTACGGCTGCTACATGGAATTTGTGAGGCTGTGGCAGTTCAGACTCGGTTTCCATGTCAGGGAAGGAAAAGAATGCCGGCTGACCCAGTGGACAGAGAAAAGGCTAGGGGCGATGAGGCGAACATGCACAGAAATCAATCTGTAGGTTCAGGAAAAAGGTGGAGCGGTGTAGTTCCCGGCGAGAGCTAGTTTGATCAGCCACGGTGATTTCTGAAGGGCAGATAGGGTGTTGTGCAAGTCAGATTTCTTGGTAGATCGCGGACTGCGGCGTGGCTTCAAACGAGGAATACGAGATCCATGATCTTTTTCGTGAGGAAGTCACAGAGGAAAACAAGGGCGGTAAGACCGGCGGCAACAGGTCGGTTAGATTGCGGCTCGGCATGATGCTGAGGTTCACCAAGTTTGATTTGAAGAAATTCGATGGCACGGGTAACTTCGGTCTATGGCAGACAAGAGTCAAGGATATTCTGGCGCGGTAGGGAATCTTGAAGGGTTTGCAGGAGACGAAGCCGGCCAAGGTTGACAACGATGCGTGGGAGGATATGCAAGTGCAGGCGGCCGCTACCATACGACTTTGTCTTGCGGATCAGGTCATGTATCACGTCATGGACGAAGATACTCTTAAGGGAATTTGGGACGAGTTGGCAAATCGTTATATGTCCAAGTCAGCAATCAATAAGCTGTATTTGAAGCAAAAGTTCTATGGGCTAAAGATGCAGGAGGGGTCGGATCTTGTGGAGCATGTGAATGCCTTTAATCAGTTGTTCACAGATCTAGCGCGTCTGGATGTGAAGATTGAGGACAAAGATAAGGCACTACTTCTTCTTGTTTCGTTGCCACCGTCCTATGAGCATTTGGTCATTACATTGACACATAGAAAGACAACCGTCAATAATGAGGAAGTCACGGCAGCGTTGCTTGGACATGAGTTGAGGAAGCAAAAGAATTCTACAGAGGAGAGTACTCAAGGTTTGGGGTTGGCAGTTAAAGGTTATCAGCTCAGGAAGGGACAAGAGGCAGAGAAGAAAAGGAAGAAAAAGTTGCAGTGCTACAGGTGCAAGGACTGGGGACATATAAAGAGGGAATGCCTAGAACTGAAGGGTGGGGCAAGTGCTAATGCGGCTACTCGTGGTGATGACTTAGACATTAGTAGTGATGTTCTTGTAGTATCAAACAGGCGGTCAACAAAAGCTGAAGCGTGGATGTTGGATTCAACTTGCCCTTTTCATGCGCCACCCAACAGGGAGTGGTTCTCTTTGTACAAGTCAGGTGAGTTTGGTTTAGCCTATGTGGGCGATGACACAAGTTATCGTGTTGCTAGAGTAGGTGATATCAAAATCAAGATGTTTGACGGAGTTGAGCGGATGCTTTGGGGAGTCAGGCATGTGCCAGGGCTAAGGAGGAATCTAATTTCGCTTGGTGTTCTTCATGATGGTGGTATGGAATTCCATTTTGATCGGGATAATAAGACCATGAAAATCATGAAATATGGGGTGACTCTGATGATAGGAGAGAGGACAGCTTCACATCTTTACAAGTTGCAAGGGAGCACCATTGCAGGTGGAGCCATGGGGAGTGGAGCTGCAAGAGTAGCAGTGGAGCCCCATGGTGGCGGGGGTCTGACCCGTCGGGTAGCTCTCAGTAAGCTACAAAGAAGACAACCCAAGTCCGGAGTACATGGAGGTTTGAGCATGGACGACTTCTAAGTGGTGGAGAATATTCGCCAAGGTGGAGTTTGTTATATTTGTGTCGAATATATTATGTATGCAAGGGGTTACGTGGACTTGGAGTTGTAATTGGTGTGGCTAGGTACGAGTTGTGTAGGAGTCGGACACTTGTATCCTAGGCCTATATACGGAGGGGCACCACACGTTGTAACCTATGACGACTTGATAGCAACAGGTATGCGGGGGAGCCGACGGCTTGTGCCGGCCCCCGGGCGGCCGGTGTTGCGGTATCTTGAGGAGGAGCGCCCGTAGTCATGCCCTGGGGATGTAGCCATATCGGTGAACCTCGTTAACAAATATCATGCCTCGGTGTGTCGTCTATGATCTTGCATTAGTGTTTTATTCTAACACGTTGAGCATGGTCTGGGTCTTATCCATGTTTGTGGCAATGCCGGCGTGCGAGATGATGTGGCCTAAGGTAATGGTTGCTCTCTTGCATGAAGGAGCACTTGGACAACTTGGCATAGAGTTGGTGTTGGCGAAGAAGATCGAACACCAGCCCAAGATGCTCCTCATTTTCCTCCAATGTCTCACTAAACACGAGGATGCCATCCAAATATATGATCACAAATTTGTGCGCATGCTTGGCGAAGATATGGTTCATCAGGCAATGGAAAGCTGTCGGTGCGTTTGTCAGGCCGAACGGCATGACGTGAAAATGGAAGTGGCAGTGGTGGGTTTTAAAAGCCATCTTCTCTCCATCGCTTTCCGTCGTACGGATTTGGTGGTCGCTCGCACAAAAGGATTACATCGAATAGAACTCCGAAGAGAACATTGTATTGAAGATCAGATAGAGCCATCTAGCTACTCCTATGGACCCGTAGGTGTAGCGACCCAACCTCAAACGGTCAAGTCTCTATCTTCAGTGTCATCCCTGGACCAGTAATGCTGACACACGCAGTACTTGAGGATTTATAACAGAGTAGCAATCACACACTTATTACATCAAATGTCTCAAAAGAGAACTTATTACAATAAATATGGCTTAAGGCCATCTAATAAGATAAGCTCTACGTCCATCTACAACGGGTGCAAGCCAGTTTTGCACACGCAGAATACTCAGGTTAAACTTGACGAGCCTGGCATATGCAGATATGGCCTCGGAACACTGAGACCGAAAGGTCAAGCGTGAATCATATAGTAGATATGATCAACATAGTGATGTTCACCATTGAAAACTACTCAATTTCACGTGATGATCGGTTATGGTTTAGTTGATTTGGATCACGTGATCACTTAGATGATTAGAGGGATGTCTTTCTAAGTGGGAGTTGTTAAGTAATATGATTAATTGAACTTAAATTTATCATGAACTTAGTACCTGATAGTATCTTGCTTGTTTATGTTTGATTGTAGATAGATGGCCCGTGCTGTTGTTCTGTTGAATTTTAATGCGTTCCTTGAGAAAGCGAAGTTGAAAGATGATGGTAGAAATTATATGGACTAGGTCCGCAACTTGAGGATTATCCTCATTGCTACACAGAAGAATTACGTCCTGGAAGCACCGCTGGGTGCCAGGCCTGCTGCTGATGCAATTGACGATGTTAAGAACGTCTGGCAGAGCAAAGCTGATGACTACTCGATAGTTCAATGTGCCATGCTTTACGGCTTAGAACCGGGTCTTCAACGACGTTTTGAACGTCATGGAGCATATGAAATGTTCCAGGAGTTGAAGCTAATATTTCAAGCAAATGCCCGGATTGAGAGATATGAAGTCTCCAATAAGTTCTATAGCTGCAAGATGGAGGAGAACAGTTCTGTCAGTGAGCATATACTCAAAATGTCTGGGTATAATAATCACTTGATTCAATTGGGAGTTAATCTTCTGGATGATTGCGTCATTGACAGAATTCTCCAATCACTTCCACCTAGCTACAAGAGCTTCGTGATGAACTATAATATGCAAGGGATGGATAAGACAATTCCCGAGCTCTTCGCAATGCTAAAAGCTGCGGAGGTAGAAATCAAGAAGGAGCATCAAGTGTTGATGGTCAACAAGATCACTAGTTTCAAGAAAAAGGGCAAGGGGAAGAAGAAGGGGAACTTCAAGAAGAACAGCAAGCAAGTTGCTGCTCAGGAGAAGAAACCCAAGTCTGGACCTAGGCCTGAAACTAAGTGCTTCTACTGCAAGCAGACTGGTCACTAGAAGCGGAACTGCCCCAAGTATTTGGCGGATAAGAAGGATGGCAAGGTGAACAAAGGTATATGTGATATACATGTTATTGATGTGTACCTTACTAGAGCTCGCAGTAGCACCTAGGTATTTGATACTGGTTCTGTTGCTAATATTTGCAACTCGAAACAGGGACTACGGATTAAGCAAACACTGGCGAAGGACGAGGTGACGATGCGCGTGGGAAATGGTTCCAAAGTCGATGTGATCGCGGTCGGCACGCTACCTCTACATCTACCATCGGGATTAGTATTAGACCTAAATAATTGTTATTTGGTGCCAGTGTTGAGCATGAACATTATATAAGGATCTTGTTTGATGCAAGACGGTTATTCATTTAAATCAGATAATAATGGTTGTTCTATTTATATGAGTAATATCTTTTATGGTCATGCACCCTTGATGAGTGGTCTATCTTTGATGAATCTCGATAGTAGTGATACACATATTCATAATGTTGAAGCCAAAAGATGCAGAGTTTATAATGATAGTGCAACTTATTTGTGGCACTGCCGTTTAGGTCATATCGGTGTAAAGCGCATGAAGAAACTCCATACTGATGGACTTTTGGAACCACTTGATTATGAATCACTTGGTACTTGTGAACCGTGCCTCATGGGCAAGATGACTAAAACGCCGTTCTTCGGTACTATGGAGAGAGCAACAGATTTGTTGGAAATCATACATACAGATGTATGTGGTCCAATGAATGTTGAAGCTCGTGGCGGATATCGTTATTTTCTCACCTTCACAGATGATGTAAGCAGATATGGGTATATCTACTTAATGAAACATAAGTCTGAAACATTTGAAAAGTTCAAAGAATTTCAGAGTGAAGTTGAAAATCATCGTAACAAGAAAATAAAGTTTCTACGATCTGATCGTGGAGGAGAATATTTGAGTTACGAGTTTGGTTTACATTTGAAACAATGCGGAATAGTTTCGCAACTCACGCCACCCGGAACACCACAGCGTAATGGTGTGTCCGAACATCGTAATCGTACTTTACTTGATATGGTGCGATCTATGATGTCTCTTACAGATTTACCGCTATCATTTTGGGGTTATGTTTTAGAGACGGCCGCATTCACATTAAATAGGGCACCATCAAAATCCGTTGAGACGACGCCTTATGAACTATGGTTTGGCAAGAAACCAAAGTTGTCGTTTCTGAAAGTTTGGGGCTGCGATGCTTATGTGAAAAAGCTTCAACCTGATAAGCTCGAACCCAAATCGGAGAAATGTGTCTTCATAGGATACCCGAAGGAGACTGTTGGGTACACCTTCTATCACAGATCCGAAGGCAAGACATTTGTTGCTAAGAATGGATCCTTTCTAGAGAAGGAGTTTCTCTCGAAAGAAGTGAGTGGGAGGAAAGTAGAACTTGATGAGGTAACTGTACCTGCTCCCTTATTGGAAAGTAGTACATCACAGAAACCGGTTTCTGTGACACCTACACCAATTAGTGAGGAAGCTAATGATGATGATCATGAAACTTCAGAACAAGTTACTGCTGAACCTCGTAGATCAACCAGAGTAAGATCCGCACCAGAGTGGTACGGTAATCCTGTTCTGGAAGTCATGCTACTAGATCATGATGAACCTACGAACTATGAAGAAGCAATGGTGAGCCCAGATTCCGCAAAATGGCTTGAAGCCATGAAATCTGAGATGGGATCCATGTATGAGAACAAAGTGTGGACTTTGGTTGACTTGCCCAATGATCGGCAAGCAATTGAAAATAAATGGATCTTCAAGAAAAAGACTGATGCTGACGGTAATGTTACTGTCTACAAAGCTCGACTTGTCACAAAAGGTTTTCGACAAGTTCAAGGAATTGACTACGATGAGACCTTCTCACCCGTAGCGATGCTTAAGTCTGTCCGAATCATGTTAGCAATTGCCACATTTTATGATTATGAAATTTGGCAGATGGATGTCAAAACTGCATTCCTGAATGGATTTCTGGAAGAAGAGTTGTATATGATGCAGCCGGAAGGTTTTGTCGATCCAAAAGGAGCTAACAAAGTGTGCAAGCTCCAGCGATCCATTTATGGACTGGTGCAAGCATCTCGGAGTTGGAATAAATGCTTTGATAGTCTGATCAAAGCATTTGGTTTTGTACAGACTTTTGGAGAAGCCTGTATTTACAAGAAAGTGAGTGGGAGCTCTGTAGCATTTCTGATATTATATGTGGATGACATATTGCTAATCGGAAATGATATAGAATTTCTGGATAGCATAGAGGGATACTTGAATAAGAGTTTTTCAATGAAAGACCTCGATGAAGATGCTTACATATTGGGCATTAAGATCTATAGAGATAGATCAAGATGCTTAATTGGACTTTCACAAAGCACATACCTTGACAAAGTTTTGAAGAAGTTCAAAATGGATCAAGCAAAGAAAGGATTCTTGCCTGTGTTACAAGGTGTGAAGTTGAGTAAGACTCAATGCCCGACCACTGCAGAAGATAGAGAGAAAATGAAAGATGTTCCCTATGCTTCAGCCGTAGGCTCTATCATGTATGCAATGATGTGTACCAGACCTGATGTGTGCCTTGCTATAAGTCTAGCAGGGAGGTACCAAAGTAATCTAGGAGTGGCTCACTGGACAGCGGTCAAGAACATCCTAAAATACCTGAAAAGGACTAAGGATATGTTTCTCGTATATGGAGGTGACAAAGAGCTCATCGTAAATGGTTACGTTGATGCAAGCTTTGACACTGATCCGGACGATTCTAAATCGCAAACCGGATACGTATTTACATTAATCGGTGGAGCTGTCAGTTGGTGCAGTTCTAAACAAAGCGTCGTGGCGGGATCTACATGTGAAGCGGAGTACATAGCTGCTTCGGAAGGAGCAAATGAAGGAGTCTGGATGAAGGAGTTCATATCCGATCTAGGTGTCATACCTAGTGCATGGGGTCCAATGAAAATCTTTTGTGACAATACTGGTGCAATTACCTTGGCAAAGGAATCCAGATTTCACAAGAGAACCAAGCACATCAAGAGACGCTTCAATTCCATCCGGGATCTAGTCCAGGTGGGAGACATAGAGATTTGCAAGATACATACAGATCTGCATATAGCAGACCCATTGACTAAGCCTCTTCCACGAGCAAAACATGATCAGCACCAAGGCTCCATGGTTGTTAGAATCATTATTTAGATTATTGACTCTAGTGCAAGTGGGAGACTGAAGGAAATATGCCCTAGAGGCAATAATAAAGTTATTATTTATTTCCTTATATCATGATAAATGTTTATTATTTATGCTAGAATTGTATTAACCGGAAATGTAATACTTGTGTGAATACATAGACAAACAAAGTGTCACTAGTATGCCTCTACTTGACTAGCTCGTTAATCGAAGATGGTTATGTTTGCTAACCATAGACATGAGTTGTCATTTGATTAACGGGATCACATCATTAGGAGAATGATGTGATTGACATGACCCATTCCATTAGCTTAGCACCCGATCGTTTAGTATGTTGCTATTGCTTTCTTCATGACTTATACATGTTCCTATGACTATGAGATTATGCAACTCCCGTTTACCGGAGGAACACTTTGTGTGCTACCAAACGTCACAACGTAATTGGGTGATTATAAAGGTGCTCTACAGGTGTCTCCAAAGGTACATGTTGGGTTGGCGTATTTTGAGATTAGGATTTGTCGCTCCGATTGTCGGAGAGGTATCTCTGGGCCCTCTCGGTAATACACATCACTTAAGCCTTGCAAGCAATGCAACTAATAAGTTAGTTGCAAGATGATGTATTATGGAACGAGTAAAGAGACTTGCCGATAACGAGATTGAACTAGGTATTGAGATACCGACGATCGAATCTCGGGCAAGTAACATACCGATGACAAAGGGAACAACGTATGTTGTTATGCGGTCTGACCGATAAAGATCTTCGTAGAATATGTAGGAGCCAATATGAGCATCCAGGTTCCGCTATTGGTTATTCACCGGAGACGTGTCTCAGTCATGTCTACATTGTTCTCGAACCCGTAGGGTCCGCACGCTTAACGTTACAATGACAGTTTCATTATGAGTTTATATATTTTGATGTACCGAAGGTTGTTCGGAGTCCCGGATGTGATCACGGACTTGACGAGGAGTCTCGAAATGGTCGAGACATAAAGATCGATATATTGGACGACTATATTTGGACACCGGAAAGGTTCCGGGTAAGATTGGGACAATACCGGATCACCGGGAGGTTATCGGAACCCCCCGGGAGGTATATGTGCCTTATTGGGCCTTAGTGGAAAGGAGGGGAAAGGAGCAAGGGAGGGGGCACACCGCCCCCAAGCCCAATCCGAATTGGGAGGGGGCCCGACCCCCCTTTCCTTCCTCCCTCCTTCCTCTTCCTTCCCTCTCCTACTCCTAATAGGAAAAAGGGGAGTCCTACTCCCGATGGGAGTTGGACTCCCCCCCTTGGGCGCGCCACCCTCCTTGGCCGGCCCCCTCCTCCACTCCTTTATATACGGGGGCAGGGGGGCACCCCAGAAACACAACAATTGATCATTGATCTCTTAGCCGTGTGCGGTGCCCCCCTCCACCATAATCCTCGATAATATTGTAGCGGTGCTTAGGCGAAGCCCTGCGATGGTAGAACATCAAGATCGTCACCACGCCGTCATGCTGACGGAACTCCTCCCCTACACTTTGCTGGATCGGAGTCCGGGGATCGTCATCGAGCTGAACATGTGCAAAAACTTGAAGGTGCCGTAGTTTCGATGCTTGATCGGTCGGGCTGTGAAGACGTACGACTACATCAACCGCGTTGTTATAATGCTTCCGCTTCCGGTCTACGAGGGTACGTTGACAACACTCTCCCCTCTCGTTGCTGTGCATCACCATGATCTTGCGTGTGCGTAGGAATTTTTTTGAAATTACTACGTTCCCCAACAACTCTTTCCTAGACTCCAGGTTGGTGCATAAAAGGAAAACTCTATGGGCTTAGTGACTGACGTGAATGTCCTTCATGGAACTTGAACTTGAATCATCCATCGCTCCTCTTCTGATAAAGTGGCATTGTAAGTCCCGGTGAAGCTTGGTATTCCCATGTTCAGGTACCTACTGACTTCCTTCAAGTGTCGTCCAAAAGGTGCGTCTTCATCCGGTTGTGCAAACTTGTTCCTTGCGTCCGCCATCCTAAAGAGTAGAAAATGGAGAGGAGTCAGAAATGAGAAGAGAATAGTGATCTAGGGCTTTAGCTTAGTTGTCGTGTCCTACACTCAGTGTGTGCTCTGATACCATCTTATAGCGACCCGACCTCAAATGGTCAAGTCTCCGTGCTTCAATGCCATCCCTGGATCGGTAATGCTGACACACACAGTACTCGAGGATTTATAACAAAGTAGCAACCATACACTTATTACATCGAATGTCTCAAAAGAGAACTTATTACTATAAATATGGCTTAAGGCCATCTAATACGATAACATCGGAAGGCTTGGAAGATAAAGTGAGTCCATCAACTCCAACGGCATAGCTGAGCTGCACGGCAACAACCTAACGAACCTTACTCCTCGTCTGAAAAGTCTGCAACATAATACATTGCAGCCCAAAAACGGGCCATCACATGGAATATGCTGGCAATATAACACAGTAGAGCAAGAACAGAATAGTGCTATCACTACATGCATATTTGGCTGGTGGAAAGCTCTATGGTTATAGTTTTTGTGAAAAGCCAATTTTCCCCCACAACAAAGGAATATATTTTATTTAACTATCATGGTAGTTGAAACATCATTGAGAAGGTTCCTCCAAATCAATCCCAATTAAAAGTAATTATCAACCCAACAATATTAGTTTAGAGTGATGAGATACATATGATAATCCAAGTACTAGATACTCAAGAATTGTCCATAACCGGGGACACGGCTAACCATGATTAGATTGTACACTCTGCAGAGCTTTTCACACTTTCCCCCACAAGACTCGATCTCCTCCGTTGGATTTCTCGCACTACATGGTGTTTGAGAAACCGATGACCGAGACACAGTCTTTCAGAAACATTTACTCTTTACTCCGGGCAGACCATACCAACCTACACCCCTCTACCTGCTGACCCACCTCTTCGAGAGCTCATGTAACTTACTCAGCTATGCTAGAGCCCATAATAGCATGTGGCTGCACACGGAAGTTTCTAGCATGAAATATCTTAGTTCCCTTTGAGCCTGGGTGGGGGACCTTAGGATTATCACATGGGTACTCCGGGATATCCTAGGACAACACTGGATTCTGCAGGTGCCCAACAAACAATCCACCCAGATGTGTATTCAAGTTGCCACCTTAAGTTGAACCATTAATTAACAATCTCACATCTGTCATGGATTTCACTCACCCAAACCACGTCTACGAGCATAGCATAGGAATGTAAGCAATACGTGGAAGTAACTCCCAAGGGTTTGATAATAACAGGGCAATAGGTTCTACCTCATTAACTACTTCCCAACCCACATGTTAATCACATCCTAATCATGCAATGTTTGAGGATTGGAGCTAATGCATAAAAACTGGGTGATAAAGGGGTATGATCAAAGTGTTCCTTGCCTTGCTGATGATCCGCAAAACCTAAAGATTCGAAGTAGCATGCTTCGCACTCTAGGTGTTCTATCGCAAACAAGCAATAGCATACATAAGCAATCAAGTAAAGAAGCATGGATAAAACTCAAATAAGAAGGTCTAACCAGAAAGTTCAACTTAAGAACTCCGGTTTGCAAAAAGAATCAAATCAAATGGGGCAACGAAACTCAAACTACGAAAGAAACAAGGTCCGTTTACTATTCTGGACTAAAGTCAAATTTTACAGTATCAAAACCTTGTTCAATTTGATTAAACAGAAAGAGGGTTTCCAGACGAAGATCTAGGCGCTTTAATCGCCTGATTCCGACAAACGAGCGAAAAGATAAACTAAAACGATAATCGAATCAGAAATCGCGATCGAAAATAATCACGGAAAATCCGAGGAAAAGAAAAACCGATGAACAGGCTAAGGAATGAATGTTCGCCGTCTGCGGCTAACGAGTGAACACCGTTCGTTAAAATAACATACGGACGAAGGTCCGCTAAATAACTAAACTAAGAAAAAAAAATCAGCGAATCGATCTATTCAAAAAAAACCCTAGGGTTTTCTAACAAAACCGGATCGGTTCTTTTAAAAACAACGAATGTCGGCTTTACCTCCGGCAAGGTCCGGCGAGGCGAGGCGGCGACTCCGGCGAGGCGGGGCAGCGGCGGTGGGCAGCGCGGGTGGCAGGGGCGGCGTGGCAGCGGCGCTCGGTGGCGGCGACGCGGCAACGGGCGGCGGCGGCGCGACAAAGGCGGGGCGGCTCGGGGCGGCTCCGGTTGCGGCGGGGTGTGGTGGTGGTGGCGGAAATCGGGGGCGGGGCGGGGTACTTATAGGAGGGGGTTGCTTGCTTGGGCGAGGGGGCAAGCGGTGTGGGGAGGGAGAGTCCCGGCCGGACTCGGCCTCGCGGGCGGCGACGCGCTCCCGTTCTCCTGGAAGGAGACGGCGCGGGGAGGTGGGCCGGCTGACTTGGGCTTCGGCCCAGTCGGCGGAGGAAACTTTTTTTAAAAAATAATTTCGTTGAACTAAAAAAATCCTATAAAATAAAATAAAAAAATTAAAAATGCCAAAACAAATTTTCACCGTCTAAATAAAATATTTAGAATGAGATGAACATTTTCTTGGCCCTAAAATGGAACTTTGAAAAGCGTGCAATTTTTCGAATTCAAATAAAATAGCAATAAACTCTGAATAAAATCAAATATTTGATTTTAATATTTTTCCTCCAATATTTCATTTATTTTAGAGAAGTCATATTATCTCCTCTCATATATTTTAATATGAAATATTTTCGGAGAGAAAAATAATTAAAACCAAAAATCCTCGTTTCAATATTTGATAATACTCAAATATGAAAACAGGGAAACCCCCAACTCTCTCCGAGGTTCCTTGAGTTGCTTAGGATTTCGAGGATCGTGAAACGAAATGCAATAAAATATGATATGCATGAATGATCTATGTATAACATTCCAAATTGAAAAATTGGGATGTTAAAGTAGGTCCTGTGGGAACTGCTCACACATCATCATGGAGGCAGCAAGGTTGATAAAGATGGCCTTTAAGATCGATTCCCCCTCCGACAGAGTACTGGCGGAGGCCTCTAGATGGGAGCACGAAAGAACAGAGGCTTGTCGCAGCGATAAAATTGTTCCGAGTCTCGCTCTGGGGGTTTGTGTAATTTAGGGAATTTATAGCACTGGAATTAGGTCAAACGGAGGCCTATGGGTCCCACCAGCAGATCTTTTGGCCTTCCCCCTAAGCTTCCAGGGTCTCTTCTAGTCCAAAAAAATCATCATAAACTTTCATCGTGTTTGGACTTTGTTTGGTATGGTTTTTCCGCAAAACAAAGAAATACGCAAAAAATAGGAACTAGCACTGGGCACTGAGTTAATAGGTTAGTTATAAAAAATGATATAAAATGGCATATAAAGCATACAATATCGATAATTATAGATACGTTGGAGACGTTGTTGGGGAAGGCAGCATTTCAAAAATTTCCTACGATCATGCAAGATCTATCTAGGATATGCATAACAACGAGAGGGGAGAGTGTGTCCACGTACCCTCGTAGACCGAAAGCAGAAGCGTTTAGTAACGCGGTTGATGTAGTCGAACGTCTTCGCGATTCAACCGATCCTAGCACTGAACGTACGGCACCTCCGTGTTCAGCACACGTTCAGCTCGACAACGTCCCTCGAGCTCTTGAATCCGAGGCGGCGGGGAAGGCGCGGGCTCGTCTGGTTCCCGGCCGGATCCATGCCGATGGGACTCCATGGGGCGGCGGCCATGGCGTTCCTCCTCCGGTCGCGAGCAGAGAGGAAAAAGGAGGTTAGGGGCGAGAAGAAGGATGATCCAGGGGAAAAGAACAGCGTCAGAGGGCTTTCTCACCAGTAGCGAGCTCTGGTTGGAGGGAGGCGGGCAAGGAGGAGCTCGTGCGGCTCAGCGGCGCGGTGCCAGAGACGACAGGGGAGCGAGGTCGCTCAGGCCAACACTGGAGCAGCGGGAGCTCATGTACAGAGCCCTCCCTGAAACAAGGCGGATGCGAGGGCCGACGGGAAGCAAGAGGAAGGCAGCGGCGACAGGGACGACCATGGATGTTCCGGAGATGGTGGTGAGGGCGTCGGGGATGGAGGTCCTGCTGGAGGTGGCCGCCGATGATGTTTGGGTGTCCCGGCGAGCTGCGGCTCGTCGCCGGCAGCGACGAGAATAGAGGAGAGGTGATGCTCGGGGAGAGGAGGCCTTGGGCACGGGCGCGCTGGACCACGGGCGCAAGGAAGCTACAGGCAGCAGCGGCATGCCCATGTCCTGGGAAGGAGAGGGATCGAGTGGAGCTCGGTGGTCGGGGATGATGATTGGCTGTGATTTGGTTGGGTGGCGCTAAAATTGAGAAGAAGGTGGGGATCAAGAGGTGGTGTCTGGTTGGTGCGAAGGGGATCCCGAGGTGGGAGAAAAACAGTGGCGGCGGCGGAGGATTTGATGGATGGGACATCTCCCTAGAGTTTAGGGTTTGGTCCTCTTATATATAGCGGTGGGATTAAGTTTAGGGGCTATACGGTCCATCCGATCGTTATCGGGAGGTCGAGAAAAATATAGGTTAGGAAGCCCACTTAACAAAACGGAGATGTTTTGTAGATGTTTGGGGATGATCTGAGTCCAACGGTGGCAACTGTCGAGTTCGGGTTCGGGACAGCTTTCGGACGCACACATGAGGGGGTCGATGCACTGTGTGAGGAGGGGTTTCGGGGCCTGGCGGTTGATAGCGGACTGTGCAGAAAGCTTTGGGCTGAGAGAAGAGAAGAGAGATAGACCCGGCGACTATTTCCGGAGACCGAAAACGTCCGACGTTTGACTGACTATATTGTCGCTATAGTTATCCGTTGGGGCATCAGACGGACTCCGAATGTGATGAAACTTGGACCGCACGCCAACTTTCAACCCATTCCGAGAACATTTTCCAGCCACTTATAAATAATATTTCGGACGTGCCGCGTGCGCGTGCAAGTGTGCCTGGTCTCTGAACGGACAACGGAAGGAATGGGGAGACCGGGACGGATGCAAGTTTTGAAAACATGATGATGCAATGCACATGATGACATGGCAAGATGCAAAACGCAAGAAAATGGCATGGCAAAGACAGCGAATAACTCTAAGACACCTGGCGCAACGGTCTCGGGGCGTCACATAACTCATTAGTCACATTGCTTGCAAGGCTTATAGTGATGAGCATTACCGAGAGGGCCTAGAGATACCTCTCTGATACACAGAGTGACAAATCCTAATCTCGATCTATGCCAACTCAACAAACACCATCGGAGACACCTGTAAAGCATCTTTATAATCACCCAGTTATGTTGTGACGTTTGATAGCACACAAGGTGTTCCTCCGGTATTCGGGAGTTGCATAATCTCATAGTCAGAGGAACATGTATAAGTCATGAAGAAAGCAATAGCAATAAAACTAAACTATCATTATGCTAAGCTAACGGATGGGTCTTGCCATCACATCATTCTCTAATGATGTGATCCCGTTCATCAAATGACAACACATGTCTATGGTCAGGAAACTTAGCCATCTTTGATTAACGAGCTAGTCAAGTAGAGGCATACTAGGGACACTCTGTTTGTCTATGTATTCACACAAGTACCAAGTTTCCGGTTAATACAGTTCTAGCATGAATAATAAACATTTATCATGATATAAGGAAATATAAACAACAACTTTATTATTGCCTCTAGGGCATATTTCCTTTAGACGTATCAATCACCACGGATCCCACTTGCACTAGAGTAAATAATCTAGATTACATAGTAATGATTCTAACACCCATGGAGTCTTGGTGCTGATCATGTTTTGCTCGTGAGAGAGGCTTAGTCAACGGGTCCGCAACATTCAGATCCATGTGTATTTTGCAAATCTCTATGTCTCCCTCCTTGACTTGATCGCGGATGGAATTGAAGCGTCTCTTGATGTGTTTGGTTCTCTTATGAAATCTGGATTTCTTCGCCAAGGCTATTGCTCCAGTATTGTCACAAAAGATTTTCATTGGACCCGATGCACTAGGTATTACACCTAGATCGGATATGAACTCCTTCATCTAGACTCCTTCATTTGCTGCTTCCGAAGCAGCTATGTACTCCGCTTCACACGTAGATCCCTCCACGACGCTCTGCTTGGAACTACACCAACTTACAGCTCCACCATTCAATATAAATATGTATCCAGTTTGTGACTTAGAGTCATCCAGATCAGTGTCAAAGGTTGCATCGACGTAACCATTTACGACGAGCTCTTTGTCACCTCCATAAATGAGAAACATATCCTTAGTCCTTTTCAGGTATTTCAGGATGTTCTTGACTGTTGTCCAGTGATCCACTCCTGGATTACTTTGGTACTTCCCTGCTAAACTTATAGCAAGGCACACATCAGGTCTGGTACACAACATTGCATACATGATAGAACCTACGGCTGGGGCATAGGGAATGACTTCCATTTTCTTTCTATCTTCTGCAGTGCTCGGGCATTGAGTCTGACTCAACTTCACACCTTGTAACACATGCAAGAACCCTTTCTTTGACTAATCCATTTTGAACTTCTTCAAAACTTTATCAAGGTATGTGCTTTGTGAAAGACCAATTAAGCGCCTTGATCTATCTCTATTGATCTTTATGCCCAATATATAAGTAGCTTCATCGAGGTCTTTCATTGAAAAATTGTTATTCAAGTATCCTTTTATGCTATCCAGAAATTATGTATTATTCCCAATCAACAATATTTCATCCACATATAATATTAGAAATGCTACAGAGCTCCCACTCACTTTCTTGTAAATATAGGCTTCTCCAAAAGTATGTACAAAACCATATGCTTTGATCACACTATCAAAGCGTATATTCCAACTCCGAGAGGCTTGCACCAGTCCATAAATGGATCGCTGGAGCTTGCACACTTTGTTAGCACCTTTTGGATCGACAAAACCTTCTGGTTGCATCATATACAACTCTTCTTTAAGATATCCATTAAGGAATGCAGTTTTGACATGCATTTACCAAATTTCATAATCATAAAATGCGGCAATTGCTAACATGATTTAGACAGACTTAAGCATCACTACGGGTGAGAAGGTCTCATTTTAGTCAACTCCTTGAACTTGTTGAAAACCTTTCGCAACTAGTTGAGCTTTGTAGACAGTAACATTACCATCAGCGTTAGTCTTCTTCTTGAAGATCCATTTATTCTCTATGGCTTGCCGATCATCGGGCAAGTCAACCAAAGTCCACACTTTGTTCTCATACATGGATCCCATCTCAGATTTCATGGCCTCAAGCCATTTCGTGGAATCTGGGCTCATCGTCACTTCCTCATAGTTCGTAGGTTCGTCATGGTCAAGTAACATGACTTTCAGAACAGGATTACTGTACCACTCTGGTGCAGACCATACTCTGGTTGACCTACGAGGTTCAGTAGTAACTTGATTAGAAGTTTCATGACCATTATCATTAGCTTCCTCACTAATTGGTGTAGGAATCACTGGAACTAATTTATGTGATGAACTACTTTCCAATAAGGGAGCAGGTACAATTACCTCATCAAGTTCTACTTTCCTTCCACTCACTTCTTTTGAGAGGAACTCCTTCTCTAGAAAGAATCCATTCATAGCAACGAATATATTGCCTTCGGATCTGTGATAGAAGGTGTACCCTACAGTTTCCTTTGGGTATCCTATGCAGATTCTCCGATTTGGGTTCGAGCTTATCAGGTTGAAAGCCTTTTCATATAAGCATCGCAGCCCCAAACTTTAAGAAACGATAGTTTAGGTTTCTTGCCAAACCACAGTTCATATGGTGTCATCTCAACGGATTTAGATGGTGCCCTATTTAACATGAATGCAGCCGTCTCAAAAGCATAACCCCAAAACGATAGAGGTAAATCAGTAAGACACGTCATAGATCACACCATATCTAATAAAGTGCGGTTATGATGTTCAGAGACACCATTACGCTATGGTGTTCCAGGTGGCGTGGGTTGCGAAACTATTCCACATTGTTTCAAATGAGGACCAAACTCATAACTCAATTATTCACCTCCACGATCAGATGGTAGAAAATTTATTTTCTTGTTATGATGATTTTCCACTTCACATCTGAAATTCTTTGAACTTTTCAAACATTTCAGACTTATGTTTTATCAAGTATATATACCCATATCTGCTCAAATCATCTGTGAAGGTCAGAAAATAACGATGCCCGCCGCGAGCCTCAGCACTCATCGGATTGCATACATTAGTATGTGATGATCCACAAGTATAGGGGATGAATTGTAGCTCTTTTTGATAAGTAAGAGTGTCGAACCAATGAGGAGCAGAAGGAAATGACAAGTGGTTTTCAGTAAGGTAATGTCTGCAAGTGCTGAAATTGTAAGTAGCAGGGTAGTTTGATAGCAAGATAATTTGTAACGAGCAAGTAACGATAGTAGTAACAAAAGTGCAGCAAGGTAGCCCAATCCTTTTGAGGCAAGGACAGGCCAAAACAGTCTCTTATGATAAGCAAAGCTTTCTTGAGGGTACACGAGAATTTCATCTAGTAACTTTCATCATGTTGGCTTAATTCGTGTTCGCTACTTTGATAATTTGATATGTGGGTGGACCGGTGCTTAGGTGTTGTTCTTACTTTAACAAACCTACTACTTATGATTAACCCTCCCGCAAGCATCCGCAACTACGATAAAAGTATTAAGAATAAATTCTAACCATAGCATCAAACTTTTGGATCCAATCGGCCCCTTACGGAATAGCGCATAAACTGGGGTTTAAGCTTCTGTCACTCTAGTAACCCATCATCTAATTGCTACTCCACAATGAATTCCCTTAGGACCAAATATGGTGAAGTGTCATGTAGTCGATGTTCACATGACACCACTAAGGGAATCACAACATACATACTATCAAAGTATCAAACACATATCAAATTCACATGATTACTTGCAACATGATTTCTCCCGTGACCTCAAGAACAAAGGTAACTACTCACAAATAATAATCATGCTCAAGATCAGAGAGGTATTAAATAACATATTGGATTTGAACATATAATCTTCCACCAAATAAACCATGTAGTAATCAACTACAAGATGTAATCAACACTATAGTCACTCACAAGTAGCAATCTATAGTTCTGGTAACAAGATTGAACACCAGAGATGAACTAAGGTTTGAGAGGAGATGGTGTTGTTGAATATGTTGATGGAGATTGCCCTCCCCAAGATGGGAGAGTTGTTGGTGATGATGATGACGATGATTTCCCCCTCTGGGAGGGAAGTTCCCCAGGCGGAATCGCTTCGCCGGAGGGCAAAAGTGCTCCTGCCCAAGTTCCGCCTCGAGGCGGCAGCGCTTCATCCCGAAAGTCCTCCTCTTATTTTTTTCTAGGTCAAAATGACTTGTATACCAAAAGATGAGCACCAGAGGTGGGCCAAGGAGGCCACAACCCCCAGGGCGCGCCAGGGGGGCCTAGTGTGCCCAGGTGGGTTGTGCCCACATGGTGGCCCCCTCTTGTAGTTATTTGCTCCAATAATTCTTATATATTCCATAAAAATTCCCCGTGAAGTTTCATCTTGTTTGGAGTTGTACAGAATAGGTAGCCTGACGTAGCTTTTTCAGGTCCAGGTTTCCAGCTGCCGGAATTCTCCCTCGGTGTTTACCTTGCAAATTATGAGAGAAAATGCATTAGGAGTACTGCAAAAAGCATTATTATGGATAAAACATTATAAATAATAGTAAGAAAACATGATGCAAAATGGACGTATCAACTTCCCCAAGCTTAGACCTCGCTTGTCCTCAAGCGAAAACCGAAATCGAAAAACATGTCCACATGCTTTGAGAGAGAGGTGTCGATAAAAACAAAATACGGACATAGAAGCATCATGTTGATTATTATAAATGAAATAAAATTAAACATAGGCCTTTTATCATATACTTCTCATGAATAAGTAATAGTTCATCACATAATCAAAGTATAAAGCAAAAACTCTATTAGAAACCAACAAACTATGTTCTCAGTCAACTTTGCAACTACAATTCATCATCTTTTCGGGAAGAGTCACGTGTCGAAGCATTTAGGAAAGTCCACATACTCAACCATCATATAGTCTTCTATGATTTCTAACACTCACCTCGTAACCATGAGCAAAACGTTTCAACCGGACACATAGAAAGATAGGGGCTTATCATTTTGCCTCCCAACATACTCACCTCAAGGGTGATGTCAACAATAATAACTCATGCCACCCATATTCAACTGGACATATGTGCCTAGATCTTTTGTCACCACATGATGCTTGCCAAAAGAGAAAAATAAAAGGAATAGAGAGAAAAACTTTGACTCTTCGCATAAAAGTAAAAGATAGGCCCTTCGCAGAGGGAAGCAGAGGTTGCCATGCGCTTATTTGTTTGTATGCTCAATCGCTTAGCGCAAAAGAACGTCATGTTACATTGCCCCTTGTGATAGCGACTTGTATTATGCAGTCTGTCGCTTTTATTCTTCACCATCACAAGTTTGTGCAACGCTCAATTTTCTCTTACACAAAATGATCTCACAATTTTTATTGCCTTTTTGCACTGATGACAACTTACTTGGGGGATCTTGCTCAATCCCTAGGTAGGTATGGTGGACACTTGAAAATAAGATTTGGGTTTAAGGGTTTTTGGATGCACAAGTAGTATCTCTACTTAGTGCAGAATTTTTGGCTAGCAAAGATAGGGGGCAAGCACCACATGTTAAAGGATCTATGACAATATGACTTCTATGTGAATATGGACAAACATAAATAATTAGGTTGTCTTCCTCGTCCAATGTCAACAATTTTGGCATATAATATTTTGACGAGGGCTCACAATCACAAAAGATTTCTAGGATAGTATATTTATATGTGAATCTTCTCTTCCCTTATTAATTCTTTCATGAGTTGCATCATTGACTAATGCTATGTTTGTCAATCTCTAATAAAATTTTCTACTTATACTTTTCCTTATGTGGTGCCATCACCTACCATAGGATTAGTATACAATATTTTCTTTATTTATTTCCTCTCTTTTATCTGTTTCCTTTCTTATCTCTTTTTTATTTGCAACATGAAAGTAAAGAAAGCAAAGCTCAAACTAAACTTTTTATATATCTTGCACACGATTACAAGGATAGATCACTAAGCAAAACTCTCAAAGAAGAAAGGATCGAACTAAACTTTTATTCATCTAAAGCAAAAGGATTGAACTAAAATAAGTGAAAGTAAAAAGATAGTGGGATGATATGATAGCGGGGCACCTCCCCCAAGCTTGGCGGAAGCCAAGGGGAGTGCCCATACTAGATACTCAATTCCTTTGGTGGTGAAGATGATGAAGGTGGTGATGAAGTAGTATTCTCCAATATAATCATGAGTAAATCCTTCAAACCTTGAATCTCTTGAAGGGCTTGATGAATTAATTCACTGTTTTTCTTCACCTTAGCTATTATGTGTTTATTCTCAGGGCCCCACGGTTTAGTTCCTGCACTGTTTTCTCTTGGCCGGGATATGTCCCAGTTGGACGGTATGTGCCTACGAGGAGTGTTCTCGAACCCATAATTGTGAATCAGATTATGAAAATTGTTACGATGTAACCTATGTAAGGGCCTCCTCGGTGGGAGCTCTTCTTGCACTTCCAGGCTTGCTTGATTATTCGATGATCCCATGGCTTCCCCTTCTTCCTCCATAGCGACCTCTTCAGCTTCATCCCTCCTTAGATCTTCCTGAACCGACCTTATGCCTCTGATACGTCTCCAACGTAACTATAATTTTTGATTGTTCCATGCTGTTGTATTATCAATCTTGGATGTTTTATAATCATTTTATAGTCATTTTATATCATTTTTGGTACTAACCTATTGACATAGTGCCAAGTGCCAGTTCCTGTTTTTCTGTGTTTTTTACATCGCAGAAAATCAATATCAGAAGGAGTCTAAATGCCATGAAACTTTACGGAGAATTTTTATGGGCCAAAAGGAACACAATAGGCCCTGGCTGCGCCTGGGGGGTGCCTCGAGGGGGGCACAATGTCAGGACCCTGATTCCAAGTCACATCGATCTAGCCGGTAAAACCTCATATCACATTGCGGCCTCACGCTCGGTATCCCCACGGGTGTCGCCTTACCATGGCCCGGGACCGTTTGCGCCTTTTGGCTCACGTATATGATAGTGTCGCTAGCATCCATATGACAGAGAACCCGGGCCGACATGGCTAGTCATGAACCCAAGGCGGAGCAGACCTATGGAGACAGGCATACATGAATCACATCGAGCATGTCGGTCACTGTAGCACTGGGCTAACAGGACTCCGGGGAACCCGGGCTGTAGCAGGCTAGGCAGGACTCCGGATGTCACCGCGTGACATTTCCCCGAAGGGACAGACATAGGAATGAAGTGAAACACATGCCAGCCAGTCAAGTGTCCTGAGCAGTAGTGCTGGGCTAGCAGGACGCCGGTGAACCGGGCTATAGTGGACTACTATGGCTCGAGGAACACTAGACTACATTTCCCCATAAGAAAGGTTGCCAAGGATAAACAACTAGATTGTCGGATCCCACTCATACCAAGCATTTCAATCATACACACAATATGCCCGATATGAGTACATACATCATGGCATCACAACAAAAACTGTACAACTCAAGTACTTTATTCATTAGGCTCCGAGGAGCGAGATATTACAAACATGGGTCTCATGACCCAACAATCATAGCATACAATCAAAGCACATGCGGAAGCTTAACATGTCTGAGTACAGACATCTACAAATGAAAAGGCTGAGAAGTCTAACTATCTACCAGATCCTGCCGAGGGCACAAGATCATAGCTGAGGTATCAAGCTAGACGTCGAAGTCCACGTGGTACTACTAGCGAGACTGAAGTCTCTCTGCAAAACATAAATTAAGCAAACGTGAGTACAAATGTACCCAGCAAGACTTACATCAGAACTAACTACATATGCATCGGTATCAACAAGGGGTAGTGGAGTTTAACTGCAGCAAGCCAACTTTGACTCAGTGGCTAACCTGAACTACGAATGCAAGTAACTCTTTTGAGGTGGCGCACACGAGTCCACATATTCACCATATCAATACACCACTATGGATCCGCTCCCGTCTTCCTACGAGAAGGCCATCCATAGCACTCACACTTATCTTGAGAGTTTTAGAGTATCCACTTTCACTTGTCTATGAACTGTTATAGGCAACCCAGAAGTCCTTTACCGTGGACACGGCTATTCAAATAGATCATTTATAACCCTGCAAGGGTGTACTTCGTCACACATGTTTCCACCACTTAGCGTCTGCACACGACATGTGCTCGGCAGACTTCAAGCGAAAACCGACGTGGGTGTAGACCATGACCTAACTAACCACACAAGTCTCTAGTCCAGGTTTATCGCCTATTCGGGTTCCATCCGCAAGGAAATCCGGCCGGGGTGTCCTCAACGGCCCCAAACGATGTGTACAGGGTCCCGAGACGCCAAACGGGCGCCCGGCATACCCGGCCATAGTGTATCTACCGCATCATAGCCCACCCCTAGGGTCAGCGCTACGCACGGCCGCCAACACATAACCTACAAACACCAGAAACTAGTTGCAACTCTTGGACAGAGGACGAGAGGGGTCAATAAGTCGAGCGGGGTCATATTTCAGGGCCCAATGTGTGGTAGTAGCTGTTTCATGGATCGCAAACACAGAACTCAGTTCCTGAGGACGGTTTCAGTGAGACAACCCACCATGTACTCCTACATGGCCTCTCACCGCTACCTTTACCAAATCGTGTTCACACACTTAGCTCGCACACCGTAGGACATGTTTACACACCTCCGATTCATCCCCGATGAACCAGACCTGACACGACTCTATGCAATAGCAGGCATGATAAACAAGCATGAATGAGTAGGCACGTCAGGGCTCAAACAACTCCTACTCATGCTAGTGGGTTTCATCTATTTACTGTGGCAATGACAGGTCATGCAGAGGAAAGGGGTTCAACTACCGCAACATGTAATAGTTGAATCATTGTTGTCCTAATGCAGTAAAGAGAGCAGGAGCGAGAGAGTGGGATTGTATTGGAATGAACAAGGGGTTTTGCTTGCCTGGCACTTTTGAAGATATCATTGGGTCTTCATCAGTGTCAACGATCACAACATCGGTACAACGTCTATCGAGAGGGGACAAACACCGGCAACTGAGAAAGAACTCAATCAACACATGACAATATGCAACAATATGATGCATGCTATGACATGGCAATATGAATGTGTTTTGCACTAATGCATCTAGCAACAATTTAAATGAAGTCCATATGGACCAAGGGTTCATATGCAAACTCCATATTTAGCATTTAAAATGCCATTATCATGTTTTCACTTATACAGGGGGTATAAGTTGGTTGAACATGCATGAAAGTAGCATAAATGGATAGGTTGGATTTTTCTAATAATTTTTCATATATAATTTATTTCATTTGGAGTTACGGTTGAATTTCTATGATTTTTAGAAGTTTTGGGCATTTTCTGGAATTTCTGAATTATTTTAAATCCAGAAAATGATTAACTACGTCAGCATTGCGTCATGCTGGCGTCAGCAGGTCAACATGGCTGTCCAGGTCAAACCTGACGGCTGGGCCCCACTAGTCAGTCTCATAGTTAACTATTTGGGTTAACTAGACTAACTAAACAACACTGGGCCCACTGGTCAGTGACTAACTAAACTAACTTAATTAAGTTTAGTTCTAACTAACTGGGTTAGCCGGGCGAGGCCCGCATGTCAGTGACTCAAGGGTCAAACAAAGGTCAACCTCGGGTCAAACCAGATGCTAACTGGGCCTTGACCCACTGCGAGGCCCGCTGTCAATGACTAGGTGAGGTCCAGCTGGCGGGGATTAGCACTAATGACCGCGCCACGTCGGCTGTCGCCGGGTTGGCCGGCGGCGACCAAACCCGCGGCGACAACGCGCCGGACTTGCGCTAAAGGCGACGGGGGCGGTGGCTAAGGGCATCGGGGCGTAGCCCGGACTCGCCCGCATCTAGGGAGGTAGGTGGGTGGCCGTGGGGGCGCCGGAGCTCGTCGGAACGGAGCTCGCGACGGCGGCCGGAGCTCGGGTGTGCTCGGGTTTGGTGCTGGGATGCACAACAAGGGCGTGGAGAGGGGCTACGGCCTCTTGGGAGTGTGGCAAACGCGGTGACGCGCTCGGTTTCAAGCCCGCGTGGTTGTGGCCACGTCGACGGTGTCACCGGCGGAGCAGAGTGGTCGGGCTCGGTGGAGATGGCGGCTAGGGGGCGCAACCAAGGCGTAGAGGAGGGGGGTTAGGGGCAGGGGCTCACGGTGGATGCAGAGGTGGCCTCGGCGTGCTCGGGGAAGCACCGGAGCGAGCGGGGCGGCGAGAGGAATCTCCGGTGGCCGGCGACAAAGACGATGAAGATGGCGTCGATGCAAGGCCTCCGGCGAGGCGTGGCCGGACGGAGAGGACGAGGGAGGCGTGGCGATGCTCGGACACGTCGGGGAGGCGAGGGGAGCACGGAGGCCGCGTATACGGCATACGGCGGCGACGAGCTCCACTCGGGTGTGCTTGGGAGAGGGAGCAGAGGGCGAGGGGGGAGAGTAGAGAGTGAGGGAGAGGAGCAAGGGGTCACGGGGCGTCTCTGTGGCGTCGCTAGAAGGGCCAGGGAGGAAGCAGGAGGTGGCCAGGGGCGAGCGCGCGCGTGGTGACACGCCCTCCTGCCTACTGGCAGGAGGTGGAAGATGACAGGGAGGTGGAGGTGGGTTGGGTTGGCTTTGCCCGGCTGGGCTGCTACAGTGGTGGGCCGGTTGGCCCACCAGGTAGGTTCTCCCTCTTTCTCTTTTAGTTTTTGTTTTCTATTATTCTGTAGTCTTTAGGGCTTTATTAAAAATACTTAGACACTTCCAAAAATCACCAAACTACTCATGCTCACTGTATGGAATAAACCCAACATGGAACATTTCAATTTAGGATTGTTTGGACATTATTTCTTATAATACAGAAATAATTCCAACCCAAATATATTATTGATCTAAATAAAAGGCCCAAATAAATTATTTCTGTGACTCCAAAAATATTGGTTTAAATTTCACCTCATGCCAATATTTTCACAGAATAACAGGAACATTTTCTTGGACTCATTTGATGAGATTTAAATATTGGTTATTTTTAGAGGTTTTCTGAGGCTTGGAAAGTTCCTCAATTCAAATTTCAATTGAATTTAAACATGATGCAGCAACCAAACTAGTCCAAGGCCAGGGTAAAGCTAGGGCTGTGACACACAACCCACCAGGGCACGCCAGGAGGCCCAGGCGCGCCCTGGTGGGTTGTGCCCACCTCGGGTGCCCCCCAAACCGCCTCTTTGCTCTATAAATACCCCAAAAATCCCAGAACCCTAGGGGAGTTGACGAAATATTCATCCAGCCACCGCAGAGTCCAGAACCACCAGATCCAATCTAGACACCATCTCGGATGGGGTTCACCACCTCCATTGGTGCCTCTCCGATGATGTGTGAGTAGTTATTTGTAGACCTTTGGGTCCGTAGTTAGTAGCTAGATGGCTTCATCTCTCTCTCTCTTGATTCTCAATACAATGGTCTCTTGGAGATCCGTATGATGTAACTCTTTTGCGTTGTGTTTGTTGGGATCCGATGAACTTTGAGTTTATGATCAGATCTATCTTTTTATATCCATGAAAGTTATTTGAGTTTCTTTGATCTCTTATATGCATGATTGCTTATAGCCTCGTATTTCTTCTCTAATATTTGGGTTTTGTTTGGCCAACTTGATCTATTTATCTTGCAATGGGAAGAGGTGCTTTGTAGTGGGTTCGATCTTACGGTGCTTGATCCCAGTGACAGAAAGGGAAACAACACGTATGTATCGTTGCTACTAAGGATAAAACGATGGGGTCTATCTCTACATAGATAGATCTTGCCTACATCATGGCATCGTTCTTATTGTATTACTCCGTTTCTCCATGAACTTAATACACTAGATGCATGCTGGATAGCGGTCGATGTGTGGAGTGATAGTAGTAGATGCAGGCAAGAGTCGGTCTACTAATCTTGGACGTGATGCGTATATAATGATCATTGCTTGGATATCGTCATAATTATTTGAGGTTCTATCAATTGCCCAATAGTAATTTGTTTACCCACCATTTGCTATTTTTCTCGAGAGAAGCCACTAGTGAAACCTACGGCCCCCGGGTCTTCTTTCTCATATATTTGCCTTTGCGATCTATTTTTACTTGCTTTTATTTTCAGATCTATTAATCCAAAAACCCAAAAATACTTTGCTGCACTTTATTTTTTTGTGATCTATTTATTCAATCTATTAAAACTTTTTCCCGTCACGCACTAATTTCTGGCACCGTTACCTGAAAGGGATTGACAACCCCTTTAACATGTCGGGTTGCTAGGATTTGTTATAGGTGTGCAGGGGATGTTTACGTTGTGTTGCTTGGTTCTCCTACTGGTTCGATAACCTTGGTTTCATATCTGAGGGAAATACCCACCGCCGCTGTGCTGCATCATCCCTTCCTCTTTGGGGAAATGTCGATGTAGCTTCAAGCGTCATCAAAAGGAATTGCTGGCGCCGTTGCCGGGGAGGATCTTCAACATATACCAGGTTCCTATTCACAAATCTCATCTCCTTGCAATTTATATTATTTGCCATTTTCCTCTCGTTTTCCTCTCCCCCACTTCACAAATATTTGCCGTTTTATTCGCCTCTCTTTTTCCGTTCGCTGTTTTCTTGCCGGATCTGTTTTTGAGTGCAATCTTGTTGTGTAGTCATCATGACTCAAGAAAACACCAAGTTATGTGATTTCTCAAATACCAACAACAATGATTTTATTGGCACTCCGATTGCTCCTCCCGTCGCTAGTGCGGAGTCTTGTGATATTAATACTGCTTTGCTGAATCTTGTTATGAAAGACCAATTTTCTGGTGCTCCTAATGAGGATGCCGCGTCCCATCTTAATACTTTCGTGGAATTATGCGATATGCAAAAGAAAAAATATGTGGACAATGATGTGGTCAAGATGAAATTATTTCCGTTTTCTTTGCGTGATTGTGCAAAATTTTGGTTCTCTTCTTTGCCGCGCAATGGTATCGATTCTTGGAATAAGTGCAAAGATGCTTTTATCACTAAGTATTTTCCTCCCGCAAAAATTATTTCCCTTAGAACCCAGATCATGAATTTCAAGCAACTTCAACATGATCATGTTGCACAATCTTGGGAAAGGATGAAAATGATGCGAATGAATTGCCCAACTCATGGGTTAAATCTTTGGATGATTATACAAATTTTTTATGTGGGGTTGAATTTTGTTTCTCGTAATCTTTTAGATTCCGCCGCGGGTGGTACTTTTATGGAAATTACTTTGGGTGAAGCCACCAAATTGCTTGATAATATTATGGCAAATTATTCGCAATGGCATACCGAAAGGGATCCTACTAGTAAAAAAGTTAATTCAGTTGAAGAAATTTCTTCTTTGAGTGAAAAAGTTGAGGCTATTGTGAAATTGGTTGCTAGTAGAAGTGCTCCTATTGATCTTAATGATATGCCTTTGTCTACTTTGATTGAGCAAAATAGTGATGCCATAGATGTGAATTTTATCTCTCAAAATAATTTCAATAACAATGCCTATAGAGGTAATTTTAATCCTAGGCCTTTTCCTAGTAATTCCTCTAATAATTATGGTAATTCCTATGGAAATCAATCTCATAATAATAATAGGAACACCTCTAATCTTGAGAATAATATTAAAGAATTTATCAACACTCGAAAAGTTTTCAACACTTCCATAGAAGAAAAGTTGAGTAAGATTGATGATTTGTCTAGAAGTGTTGATAGAATTGCTCATGATGTGGAAAATCTCAAGATGAAAATTTTTGTGCCTAAATTAGATGAATCAATTAAAGCTCTTTATGTTTCTATGGATGAAAGTAAGAAAAGAACCACTATGCTTAGAACTAAAAGAGATTTTTAGAAAAAGTGTTTTCTAGTGATTTCTTTCGCAAAAGTGATGAAGATCTTAGCATGATTGGTGTTTCTTCTAATGATTTCTTGTTTAGTAAATTTAAGATTGATGAAAAAGGGACTGGAGAAGAGTCAACTTTAGGTAGAAGGCATCCCAATATTTCGGAGGGTGAAAATCTTGTTGAGAAAATTAATGAAAGTGGGTTTGGAGAGGTCAAAACTTTAGCTAGTGATGTACCCACTCTTTTGGACTACAAAGACTTTAATTATGATAGTGGCTCTTTGATTGATTGTATTTCTTTGTTGCAATCCATGATAAATTCACCCTATGCTTATGAACAAAATAAAGCTTTTACTAAACATATTGTTGATGCTATGATGAAAGCTCTTGAAGAAAAATTGGAATTAGAAGTTTTAATTCCTAGAAAATTGCATGATGAATGAGAACCTACTATCAAAGTCAAGATTAAAAATTAGGGAAACGCTTACCGTCACCCGACAGATCACGGCGACCGCGTCCATCACCTTCCCTGCATGATACATGTCCAACTGGGTCCACATACCGTCCTTCATCAAACACGTTTCTGCAACAGTGGCTATGTTTCTGAAATATATGTTGTGTTATAATAGTCTACAATTGGTCTATGTTTTGCAACAAAACTTCTGTTGCGGAAATTTTCTGCAACAAGATCTCGGTTGCAAAAAAACTCAGTTGTAATTTTTTTGCAACAAAATAGCCGATGCAAAAAATTTCTGCAACAAGACTTATGTTATAGAAATAATTCCGCAACAAGACCTGTGTTTCAATAAGTGAGGCGCGCTCGACCGCTCAATTCGGCTGAACTGACGGCCTGCGACCCGGCTGATTTTTTTAAAAGATCAGCCGGCGGACGCGTAGCACGCCCCTAAAAATTATGAGTATTTTACTTTGTGTGACTTGGGTGCTAGTGTTTCTACTATTCTGAAATCTTTATGTGATCTGCTTGGTCTTACTAATCTTGAAGAATGTTCTTTGAATTTGCACTTGACGGATTCTACTATTAAAAAGCCTATGGGAAGAATAAATGATGTTCTTATTCTTGCAAATAGGAATTATGTGCCCATAGATTTTATTATTCTTGATATTGATTGCAATCCGTCTTATCCAATTATTCTTGGTAGACCGCTTTTATGCAGTATCGGTGCGGTGATTGATATGAAAGAAGGAAATACTAAGTTCCAATTTCCTTTGAGAAAGGGTATGGAACACTTTCCTAGAACTAGAATTAAGCCACCTTATTAATCAATCATGAGGGAATCTTATGGATCTCGAACCAAGGATGACAAAACTTAGATCCTTGCTTTATGCCTAGCTGAGAGCGTAAAACTATAGCGCTTGTTGGGAGGCAGCCCAATGAATAAATTTATTTTTTTTGATTTTTTCTTTCTGTTCTTAAGTGTTAGCACAATTACGCTACTGTTATGATTGTTTTTTTAGTGTTTGTGCCAAGTAAAGCCTTTAGGATCTTCTTGGGTGATAGTTGTTTGATCTTGCTGAAAAAACAGAAACTTTTATGCTCGTGAAATTAATTTTCATTTTTACCAGAGAGATATAAAATACCCATTCCACTTGAAGTAGATCAATATTCAAATGTCTCATGTCTTCCTATTTTTTCAGAATTTTTGAAGTTACATAAGTATTCGAAATAGTCAGATTGCTACAGACTGTCCTGTTTTGACTGATTCTGTTTTCTTTGTGTTGTGTGCTTATTTTGATGGCTCTATGGTTTTCTTTGATGAGTTTTTGCCATAGAAAAGTTGGAATATAGTAGATATAATACAAAAACAAAATATGAATTGGTTTGATACAACACTTATAGTAGTGATTTATTATTCTTATACTAATGGATCTCACGAAAGTTTTGTTGAGTTTTGTGTGATTGAAGTTTTCAAGTTTTGAGTTATCTTATGACGGATGAAGGAAGGATGGAAGAGCCTAATCTTGGGGATGCCCCGGCATCCCAAGCTATTATCCAAAATTGAGCAACCAACTAAGCTTGAGGATGCCCCCGAGTGGCATCCCCGCTTTCTTCCAATAACCATCAGTATTTTACTTGAAACTATATTTTTATTCATCACATGATATGTGTTTTGCTTGGAGCGTATTGTATGATATGATTCTTTTCTTGTTTTATTTTGTGTTTTAAATCATCAATCCTTGCTGTACACACCTATTTGAGAGAGCCAAAATTATGTCATGACTTGTTAGAATTGCTCTCTATGCTTCACTTAAATTTTTATGAGCTATGGACTTGCTCTAGTGCTTCACTTATATCTTTTTGAGCATGGTGTGCTTTAGTATTTTTGAAGAAATGCTCTCTTGCTTCACTTAGATTTATTTGAGAGTTAGTAAAATTTTCAAGAAATCTTGCTTCACTTAAATTAATTTGAGAGAAAGAAAAATGTATTATGCTCATGATCTTCACTTATATCTATTGGAGCTTGTCAAAAGCAACACATGAAAATTAGTCCCAAAGTGATAGATATCCAAGAAGGATATAATAAAAACTTTCATGAAGATCATTGGACAAACTAAACTTGATTCTTAGTAATAGTTTTGTGATATGATGATGTGATATGTGAGTTATGTTGGTGAGTAATTATGCTTTAGTAAGAATATTGGTGTTAAGGTATGTGATTCCCTATGCAAGTATGAAAGTCAATAGTCATGCAATGAAATTATATCCTACTTCTGGTGCATTATTCGGTGTTATTTATGATTAATGCTTGCTTATGAGATTATTTGTGTCTTAGTTGGTCGCTTCCCAATCTTTTGTTAGCCTTCATTTTGCACTAAGTATGATCACTACTTGTGCATCCAAAAACCTTTAACCTAGTTTTGCCACATGAGTCCACTATTATGTACCTATATGCGGTATTATTTTGCCATTCTAAGAAAATTTGCATGTGCCATCTCTAATTTTCAAAATAAAATTCTCTTTTGTGTGTTTGTTTCGCTCGCGGAGCGGTGAGGGGTGGCTAATATTTTCCATGCTAGATGTGTTATTCTCAAGATGAGTGTTTATTCACTTGTCATTGCACGAGAGTAAGGCAAAGGTATTAGGGATGCCCAGTCCTGAAAGGCAAAGAAATTGAATTTACTTTATGTTGTCAAATAATAAATTCCTTGGAAAGTGTTGGTATGGAGGGAAACCGTGGATACGGCTAGCCATGGAAAGTGAAAGTATGGTGGAAAAAGGAATAAACTTTATTTTCTGTTTGGGAACCGCCTATGATATATCTATGCATGGAAAGTATTGGGAACTCTAAGTCATTTTCGTTGGTGGGATGGATACACCTCTCAAAATGTTTTTATCTCTAAGTTTTTCGCTTTGATCTCTGGCACCTCTACAAATCCCTACTTCCCTCTGTGAAGGGCCTTTCTTTTTTACTTTAGTCAATTTTTATTTGAGTCTCCATCTTCTCTTATAAAAGCACCAACTAGGAGGCAATATGATTGTACTTAAGTATTGGGTGTAGCTAATATTCGAGTGTGTTTCATGAATGGATCAATGTTTGAGCATGATGGGCTAGGGATAACTTATTTTAGCGTTGATATTTTGAAAGACATGGTTGCTTGTTGATATGCTTGAATATCTAAATTATCATGTCAAAACTAGACTATTGCTTTGAACAACTAAAAGTCCAATTATCCATGCTATAAAGAAAAGAATATGATATGACATGATAGGCAGCATTCCACATCAAAAATTCTGTTTTTATCACTTACCTACTCGAGGACGACTAAGAGTTAAGCCTGGGGATGCTGATACGTCTCCAACGTATCTATAATTTTTTATTGTTCTGTGCTGTTATATTATCAATCTTAGATGTTTTATAATTATTTTATAGTCATTTTATATCATTTTTGGTACTAACCTATTGACATAGTGCCAAGTGCCAGTTCTTGTTTTTTCCATGATTTTTACATTGCAGAAAATCAATATCACACGGAGTCCAATGATACGTCTCCGTCGTATCTACTTTTCCAAACACTTTTGCCCTTGTTTTGGAGTCCAACTTGCATGATTTGAATGGAACTAACCCGGACTGACGCTGTTTTCAGCAGAATTGCCATGGTGTTATTTATGTGCAGAAACAAAAGTTCTCGGAATGACCTGAAACTTCACGGAGATTATTTTTGGAAATAAAAAAAAATACTGGCCAAAGATCAAGACCAGGGGGCCCACACCCTAGCCACGAGGGTGGGGGCGCGCCTGCCCCCCTGGGCGCGCCCCCTACCTCGTGGCCCCCCTGGAGCTCCTCCGACCTCAACTCCAACTCTATATATTCGTGTTCGGAGAGAAAAAAATCAGAGAGAAAGATTCATTGCGTTTTACGATACAGAGCCGCCACCAAGCCCTAAACTCTATCGGGAGGGCTGATTTGGAGTCCGTTCGGGGCTTCGGAGAGGGGAATCCGTCGCCATTGTCATCATCAACCATCCTCCATCACCAATTTCATGATGCTCATCACCGTGCGTGAGTAATTCCATCGTAGGCTTGCTGAACAGTGATGGGTTGGATGAGATTTATCCTGTAATCGAGTTAGTTTTTTTAGGGTTTGTTCCCTAGTACCCACTATGTTCTGAGATTGATGTTGCTTTGACTTTGATATGCTTAATGCTTGTCACTAGGGCTCGAGTGCCATGATTTCAGATCTGAACCTATTATGTTTCCATCAATATATGAGAGTTCTTGATCCTATCTTACAAGTCTATAGTCACCTACTATGTGTTATGATCCGGCAACCCCGAAGTGACAATAATCAGGACCACTTCCGGTGATGACCATAGTTTGAGGAGTTCATGTATTCACTATGTTTTAATGCTTTCGTCCGGTACTCTATTAAAAAGAGGCCTTAATATCCCTTAGTTTCCGCTAGGACCCCGCTGCCACGGGAGGGTAGGACAAAAGATGCCATGCAAGTTCTTTTCCATAAGCACGTATGACTATATTCGGAATACATGCCTACATTACATTGATGAATTGGAGCTAGTTCTATGTCACCCTAGGTTATGACTGTTACATGATGAACCGCATCCGACATAATTCTCTATCACTGATCCATTGCCTACGAGCTTTCCATATATTGTTCTTCGCTTATTTACTTTTCCGTTGCTATTGTTACACTCACTACAAAATACCAAAAACATTACTTTTGTTATCATTACCTTTTGCTACCATTACCACTACTATCATATTACTTTGCTACTAAATACCTTGCTGCAGATATTAAGTTTCCAGGTGTGGTTGAATTGACAACTCAGCTGCTAATACTTGAGAATATTCTTTGGCTCCCCTTGTGTCGAATCAATAAATTTGGGTTGAATACTCTACCCTCGAAAACTGTTGTGATCCCCTATACTTGTGGGTTATCAAGACTATTTTCTGGCGCCGCTGCCGGGGAGCATAGCTCTATTATTTGAGTCACTTGGGATTTATATCTGCTTATCATTATGAAGAACTTGAGAGATCCAAAAACCAAGATTTATCCCTCAACTACGAGGGGCGGTAAGGAACTGCCATCTAGCTCTGCACTTGATTCACCCTCTGTTTTGAGTAAGCTTGCGACACCTAAACCTGCTTCTGCTATTGATTCTGATATGTCGCATATTATTGATAATGCCACTTCTGCTATGCATGATACTTATGATGAAACTACCTCTATGCTTGATACAACTATGCCACTTGGTGAATTTCTTGATGAACAATTTGCTAGGGCTAGAGAGAATGAAATTATTGAAACTGATAATACTGGTGAAAGTGATTATGAAGGCTCTCCTAATAAATATGAATTACATGTTGTGCCTGAGGGCTATGTTATGGATGAAGAAACTAAAAGAGACTTTCTTGCATGCAATGATAGAAGTGATCTTAAGAAATTATTGGCTAAGCTTAAACAAAAAACTCTGAATGCTAGAATGAAATATGATCCTGCTTATGCTACTTCACCTATCTTTGTTACTGATAAGGATTATGAATTCTCTATTGATCCTGATATAATTACTTTGGTTGAATCTGATCCTTTTTATGGTTATGAATCTGAAACTGTTGTGGCACATCTTACTAAATTAAATGATATAGCCACCATGTTCACTAATAATGAGAGAACTCGCTACTTTTATATCCTTAAAATATTTCCGTTCTCATTAAAGGGTGATGCTAAGATATGGTTTAATTCTCTTGATCCTGGTTTTGTGCGTAGTCCCCATGATATGATTTATTACTTCTCTGCTAAATATTTCCCTGGTCATAAGAAACAAGCTGCCTTAAGGGATATATATAATTTTGTGCAAATTGCAGAAGAGAGTCTCCCACAAGTTTGGGGGAGGCTTCTCCAATTACTTAATGCTTTGCCTGATCACCCTCTTAATAAAAATGAAATACTTGATATCTTTTATAATGGACTAACCAATGCTTCCAGAGATTACCTGGATAGTTGTGCTGGTTCTGTTTTCAGGGAAAGAACACTGGATGAAGCTGAAATTCTATTGAATAATATGTTGGCAAATGAAAATAATTGGACACTTCCTGAGCCAGCTCCTGAGCCAACTCCTGAGGCTATTCCTAAACCAACTCTGAAGAAAAGGGGTGTTCTATTTCTCAGTCCTGGAGATATGCAAGAGGCAAAGAAATCCATGAAAGAAAAGGGTATTAAAGCTGAAGATGTTAAGAATTTACCTCCTATTGAAGAAATACATGGTCTTAATTTACCGCCTGTTGAAGAAATATATGGTTTTAATCCATCACCTATTGGAGAAACACATGGTCTTGATAACCCGACACAGGTAGCAAAGGTAAATTCTCTCTATAGATATGATAAAGCTGAAATCCCATTTACTATGTTTGCTAGCCCATGCTTGGATGAGTTTGATAAATTTATGGTTAACCAAGAAGACTTCAATGCTTATTTTGATAGAGAATTAAAACGCAATGCTGATATGCTTGGACACTTGGGTGATTATATGGCTAATTTCAAAGGTGAACTTAAACTTATTAGTAAACATGCTTCTATGGTTACCACTCAAGTAGAACAAGTACTTAAACCTCAAAATGATTTGCTCAATGAATTGAATAGTAAGAATAAGGACTATGATGTTAGAGTGGCTACTAGAACTGGTAAAATGACTCAGGAACCTTTGTATCCTGAAGGCCACCCTAAGAGAATTGAGCAAGATTCTCAGAGAAATAATATAGATGCACCTAGTCCTTCTAAAAGGAAGAAAAAGAAAAATGATAGGACTTTGCATGCTTCTAGTGAACCTATTGCCGAAACACCTGAGGATCCAAATGATATTTGTATTTCTGATGCTGAAACACAATCTGGTAATGAACATGAAACTAGTGATAATGTAAATGATAATGTTCATGTTGATGCTCAACCTAGTAATGATAATGATATAGAAATTGAACCTGTTGTTGATCTTGATAACCCACAATCAAAGAATCAACGTTATGATAAGAAAGATTTTTTTGTTAGGAAACACGGTAAAGAAAGAGATCCTTGGGTTCAGAAACTCATGCCCTTTCCTCCCAAACCATCCAAGAAAAAGGATGATGAGGATTTTGAGTGCTTTGCTGAAATGATTAGACCTATAATTTTGCGTATGCGATTAACTGATATGCTCAAAACCAATCCTTATGCTAAGTATATGAAAGATATTATTACAAATAAGAGAAAGATACCGGAAGCTGAAATTTCCACCATGCTTGCTAATTATACTTTTAAGGGTGGAATACCAAAGAAACTTGGAGATCCAGGAGTACCCACTATACCATGCTCCATTAAAAGAAACTATGTTAAAACTGCTTTATGTGATCTTGGAGCCGGTGTTAGTGTTATGCCTCTCTCTTTATATCATAGACTTGATTTGAATAAGTTGACACCTACTAAAATATCTTTGCAAATGGTTGATAAATCAACTGCTATACCTGTCGGTATTTGTGAGGATGTGCCAGTTGTGGTTGCAAATGTTACTACTTTAACGGACTTTGTTATTCTTGATATTCCCGAGGACGATAGTATGTCTATTATTCTTGGAAGACCCTTTTTGAATACTGCATGGGTTGTTATTGATTGCACCAAAGGCAATGTCACTTTTCATGTTAATGGTAATGAGCATATGGTACACTTTCCGACGAAACAACCTCAAGTGCACAGTATCAATTCTATTGGAAAAATTCCATCGATTATTTTTGGAGGTTTTGAATTTCCTGTTCCTACTGTCAAGAAGAAATATGATATTCTTATTGTTGGGGATGTGCATATCCCCGTTGAGGTAACCTAGTGTTATTCGAAAATTCTCCGGTTCCATGTTATTCAGAATGAGTTTGTTAACAAGACTTGATCAACCTTGTTAATGGATTCCTTTTGATGATCATGAGATGGATGAATTTAGAAAACACAACTCTCTGTATCCTCTTTCTACTTTCTGTTATTTATATTAAATAAAGCAAAAATAGTAATTTCTGTCTATTTTCTGATTATCTGTGCAATATAAAAATACCCAAAAAATAAAAGTTCTCCAAATGCCCTGAAATTTAAATATGATTTTTTCTGGAATATTTGAGAATATTTGGCACTAAGAACACAGCAGGGGGGCATCCACCTAGCCACGAGGGTAGAGGGCGCGCCCTACCCCCCTGGGCGCGCCCCTACCTCGTGGGCCCACGATGACCCTCCTCCACTTATTCCTGCACCCACACACTCCTTCCTCCCACAAACACCATTATCCAGCTCAAGCACAAGTTCTAGCTCATTTTGCTGTGATTTTCGATCTCCTTGCTCAAAGCACCTCTCACAAAACTGCTTTGGGGGATTGTTCCTTGGTATGTGACTCCTCCAATGGTCCAATTAGTTTTTTGTTCTAGTGCTTTATTCATTGCATATTTTTCCTGCTTAGGTGACCCCGTTTTTGAGCTTGCATGTCAAATTTATGTGGTTCCAAGTAGTTTTGATGCATGATATAGGCTCTAGGCACTTGTAGGAGTAGTTGCTATCAATTTTGTTGAGTTTGGTTCACTTTTATTTGAAGTTACTAAAAAATTCAGAAATTTTTCAGAGGAAGAAATATGTTTAAGAAAATGTACCAAGGTGGTTCTTCAAGGAAACAAGGACCCAGGCTTGCAAAGCGTGATGCTGATGATGAGCCACCAAGGGACGCTCTAGTGCGGCATTGTGAATGGCCTTCAGAGGATTTCATGGATCGAGCAGGAATGAAGGAAGAATTTAACACATATTTGCGTAATGCAGATCTTGTGAGCTTTGAGGCAGAAAAATGCCGTCAGTAGCACTATCTCACTAGTTCCTTTGTGAGGAGGTTTGAATTTTCATCTTCACGTAATTCTCAAACTGTCCTGTTTGATCTTTATGAAAATTCTTATACCATGGACTTAGAGGACTTTACCACTGCTTGCAAACTTCCATAATGGGGTAGTACTAGGGAACCTCGCAAATCTGAGTTTAGAGATTTTCTTGCTAGTATAACTGTGGGGGAATCTAGAGATATAACACAAGCTACCATAGGGAGCATTCATTTTCCTGCTATACATTATTTTGCTCTCTTCATAGGTAGATGCATTAATGGTAAAGATGAAGCATGTCACATGTGTGTCCATGGCCTCAGTATTCTTAGGAGTGCCGTGTTAGGAGATAAATCTTATAATTTGGGAGCCATTGTTGCATGTAGGTTGCATCTTAATAGATTCAATGGAGATTTCTTTGGTGGAATTTATGCAACCCGCATAGCTAATTTTCTTGGTATAACCATACATGAGGATGATATTGAGTTGCCCCCTGCTTATTTGGATTATGAGGCTATGGTTAGTCATCAGTTTGTCGAGAGGAACGATCAGTTCCTCCAGTACCGACTTGATAGACGACACACCTATTGTAACATCCCAAAATTCTAAATTTTGGAATGTTATATTAAATAGATAGATTTGATTGGTTGCTTGATTGTTGTGTGATTGATTGAGTGAAATTCGAAACATTTTGAAAGTTAAATGAGAGGGAATAAGAGGACTTTCCCAAACTTTCATTTTTACATTTTGATCTCCATGAATTCAAATGCTTTTCAACACAAAACCCTAGAGAGAAGATGACATGACTTCTTCCATTTAAATCAAATAAAAAGGGTTGTTGAAAATATTCGAATTTCATTTGAAAATATTTCCAGTTCTGAAACTTTAAGCAACTCAATGATTTTCATGAGAGAAGATAAATTGACTTCTTCAAAATATATGAAATATGAGTTGGAAGTTTTAAAAGAATTAAATTCAAAGTTCTTCTGAATTTATTTTCAATTTGGAGTTATTTGAGTTTTATTCAAATTATTTTTCACCAAAAATAAAATACATGGAAATTAGGGTAACATGATTCCCTACATCAGAAAATTGGAGATAAATAAGTTTGAAATCATTTTTGTATTTTTAAATTGATTTTTATTGGATTTAATTCATTGTTGAGGAAATCGTTAACTCGTAGCTGCTCGGTTGGCTAGCGAGTAGGGGATTAATCGGCTAATCGGCAAGTTAATTGGCCATTTAATCAATTAATTGGACGATTTTTCGGTTTATCGGCTACTCGGTGACCCTATGAGTAGGGATTAATCGTCAAGTTAACTGGTTAATCGGATGAATTCTTGAACAGGGATTTTATTAGACCAGTAGCACTCTTTGAATTATCTGAATTTGTG
This sequence comes from Triticum aestivum, assembly GCF_018294505.1. Taxonomy (NCBI): domain Eukaryota; kingdom Viridiplantae; phylum Streptophyta; class Magnoliopsida; order Poales; family Poaceae; genus Triticum; species Triticum aestivum. Next base: position 136,483,284 of record NC_057803.1, on the reverse strand, counting down.
TGGATTTTATTTGGCATTAAAAAATGTTCAGCTTGTAGGAAATCTTTTTCTGAAAATTTATATATTTAATATGCCTAGGTTATACTTTTTTATTTCGCATTATTTTATTTACCCGTGGTGTTTTAAAAAAAATCCTGTCGCCCGCTGGGCTAGCCCAGCGCCTGAGCAAGGCCAAGGTCCAACGGCCCAATCCCACTCGCCCCCGAGCTCCGCACGGAGACTCCGCCGCCAGCACGCCATCGCCGCCGCCGTGACCTCCGCGGACTCCGCGCCCGCCGCCTTTGCCCCACGCCCACGCATCGCCCGCCCCCGCCCCTCCATAAATAGCGCGCCCCGCCGCCGCGCCGCTCTCGCCTCGCCTCGCCGCCTCCGCCGTCGAGCGCCGCAGCCGCCGCTCGCGAAGTCGTCGACCACCCCTGACGCCACCACTGCACCCGCCGCCCAGCGCCGCCCCTCCCCGACCTCTTCGCTGGCCTCGACAACCGTCGGAGCCTCCGCCCCGATCGGATCCGAGTCACCAGAGAACTGCCAGAACCGCCGCCGCCGTGGTAAATCCTAACCCCGATCCGCCGCCGGTTTTTAACAAAAAAACCCGCCTCTGACCGGTCCGATCCAGATCGGGATTTTTTTTAAATAAACCGTCTCGTTTTTATTTAGCGAACGTTTTTCGTTTAGTTAATTTCAGTGAATAGATTTGTCCATTAGAATTCCGTAATGAACGTTCATTAATTATATTTTTTTTCTTTTTCTGTTATTTTTAGTCAGGGACTTCTTTGTAGAAGTTTTATTTACGGTTTAGCCCTTGGACTTCAAACCCTCACAACTTTTTACTCGTTTGTCCAAATTCAACGAAACCAACGCCCACTTCTTCGTTATGACCCCCTCTAGCCAGTAATCCAACTCAAACATGTTTTTGAAAGTTTAAAATTTGAACTAGATAAGATTTGAATTCAAACTTCGTTTGATCATAACTTGAGTTTCATAGCTCCGTTTTAGCTGATTCTTTTTGCAAATCGAAGCTCTTGACCTAAACTTTCTGATAAGGCCAAATTCACATAATTTTGGTACTGTTAGAAATTGTTTTATGTTGCAAGAGTTATTTGCTTGGTTTTGATGTTTTCCGATTTGTTCTTCGTTCTTTCCGACCCTTTTGAGTGATTGCTTATGTGTGGTTACTATTGCTTTCTTACGATAGATTGACCGGAGTGTGACGAGTAGAACTATCAAGAGTTTGAGTGCGAATCATCTTCATCAACATTGCAGGCAAGTTCACACTTTGATCATATTCCTTTCATACCCAGTTTTTATGCATTAGTTTCAACCTCAAACATTGCATGAGTAGGATTGATAACATGTGGGTATTGGGAAGTAGTTGATGAGGTAGGAACCTATTGCCTTGCATTCAAACCTTGGGAGTTACTATTACATTATGCTTATACTGCTATGCTATGCTCGTAGACGTGGATTGGGTTTGAGAGTATTCATGACAGATGTGAGATTGTTAATTAATGGTTTACTTAAGGTGGCAACTTTAACACACATCTGGGTGGATTGAGGCACCTGGGTATTCCAACGATTGCCTGTTCTTTTATGGACTGCCGCCCAGGCTCAAAGGGATCATGAGATTATTCATACTAGAAACTTCCGTGTGCAGCCACAAGCTACTATGGGCTCTAGCATAGTTGATTAAGTCATGCGAACTCTTACAGTGGTAGACTAGCAGATGGAGGGGAAAGTAGGTGTAACGGTCTACCCGATCGTAAGGTGCTAGCGCTTCTGAAAGACTATGTCTCGGTCATCCGTTTCTCAAACACCATGTAGTGCGAGAATCCCAACGGAGGAGATCGAGTCTTGTGGGGAAAAGTGTGCAAACCTCTGCAGAGTGTATAAACTAATCATGATTAGCCGTGTCCCCTGTTATGGACGTCTTGAGTACCTAGTACTTGGATTATCATGTGAATCTCATCATGTTACTTTAAATTAAGTTTGTTGGGTTTAATGATGTTATTTAATTGGGATTGAGAATGCTGTCAACCATTCTCAATGTTCAACAACCACCATGATAATTAAATAAAAATTTATTCCTTTGCAGTAGGGAAAAATTGGCTTTTCACAAAAACCTTATAACCATAGAGCTTTTCCACCAGCCATATATCCATGTAGTGATAGCCATTGTTCATCATTTCTCTCTATGGTGTGAATTTGCCAGTACATTCAATGTACTGACCCTTTGTGGCTGCAACGTCTCATGTTGCAGGATTATCTTATGACGAGTAAGTGATACGTTAGAGTTATGATTTCTACACTCAACTTTGCCGTTGGTGTTGATGGGAATCCACAACCTTGTTACTTCCGCTATTTTGGATTGAGGTAATAGTATTTACGTTACTTTATACATGTGATTTACCTCTGTTATAAATCCTCGAGTACTGTGTGTGTTAGCATACCGATCCAGGGATGACACTTAAGCACAGAGACTTGATCCATTCGGGTCGGGCCGCTACAAGATGGTATCAGAACACATGTTGACTTTAGGACGTGACCCTAGAAACTGGCAAGCCCATAGAAAGGATTTTCTCTAAAACTAAGGATCTTTTACCTCTCTTCTCGCCTGAGCATATTCAAATGTTCCCTTTTAGTGAGACTATACCCCTTCCCTTTTGACCACACGAAGATTCAACTGATGAGACCACTCCAAGAAGTACAAGATATCAGACAACTGAGACCACTTCGGAATGAAGAAGATTTTACCGTGCATTATAATAATGGAAACTGCAACGGTTGAAGACTCCGAAGGTTATGAAGAATTTCCAGAATTAGTATGACCTAGGAAGGCTACCCTTATGGAACCTGGAAGACTAGGGAAGTTGTCAATACCCGAGATCAAGGTGTATCAGAGAAAGACTGAGCATGGAGAGTTAAAAACCTCAAAGTTTTGTCAAGAAAACCCTAAGGCAGGAGATATCAATTATGGAAGATAGCTCATGGCAATGACAAGGGCAGAAACATGGTTATCCGTGATGTCATCGCCATTGATACTATGGTCATTGAGCTAAGCTAAGCATGCATTTCTTCGGAAGGATTGGATGGTAGAAGGCTGATGGAGCATCTATCAGCAAAGGATGCAGCTTTAACCTTAGCTGGTGTATCACCAGGATCTGGAGAATTACATCAGGAATTTTAAGACGGACCCGCAGGAAGCCGTATTTTGACAAGGAAGCATTTCGTGAAGAACTTAGGTCCAAGAAGCTGAAGTAGCCAAGCTGGAGGAGCAAAACCTTGAGATACCGGAGATTCGTCAGGAACTGAAGGACAGTAGGACCATGGTTCATGCGAAGGATGTTGAAACCAGAAGTTTGGAACGCAATTCCAGAATATTAAAGGACGTCACGAGAGACTTCGTGTCAACAGAGTTGATCTGGCAAAAGAACTTGAGAAAGACAAGCATGATCGGAAGAAGCCATTGGAGGCATGAACATGGCTTGAAGAGTTTGGAGACGTTGAAGATTTATTGACCTTTAGAAGACCAAACCAAACCCCTGTTATATATTTGTGAGCTGTCATTTATTTGATGTTTTTCCCGACAGCCACAAATAGAATTTGTCTTTTCAAAACTTTTGTTTGTATTGTGTGTATCCCTCTCTATCTCTCTTATCTCACCCCAAACCCATGGACCCAATAGAGGATGAATGAAGATGAGCTTATATTTTCTAGACCGATGAGTCAATTGGAGACGGACCAATGGATTCAGAACATGGAGGATCACATGAAGAATAACCCTACAGTCGGAAAAGATATGACCCAGCATGCTCTTCAGTGCTCTGAAAGAGGTGCTGCTACTTGGTGGAGGATGTACCAAACCATCAATGGATGGCAAGGAGTAACCACTTGGAAAGAATTTAAGTTGACTCTGCCAAAGTCTCGGCTTGTGTCCCAGAAGTTGAAGCCTTATGAAAAGGATATGAAGAAACCTTGTGCATGCAAGATTTGTGGAGAAATAGGACACACCCATAAAGAAGACAAGGATGAATGCCCTAATTGTGAAGGAAGTCACCCAGTTGAAGAATGCCCAACTAGGCAGATTACTTGTGTCTTGTGTGAAGGGACTACCCACTATCCTGCTTAGTGTCACATTTACCCCATGGTACAACGAACCATCCAGCAGAAGAAAGAAGTAATGAAAGGAGCCCTCATGGAAATTTTAGAAGAAGCTATGATGAAGGAAGAGATGGAGGACACACCTAAAGAAGACCCGAGTAAACCCTGCACTAAGTCTTGCTATTCATGTGGAGAAGAAGGACACACATCCCAAAATTGTTTGAATGGGGATCTAGTATAATTCCCGACATAGGAAGTAGAATATGACCCACAGGAAATAGAAGCCTTGATTGGAATGGAAAAGTCCAAAAAAGTCCAGGAAAATTCCAGGCTTTAAAAAAATTCATGTCGCCCGTTGGGCCAGCCCAGCGCCCGAGCAAGGCCAAGGCCCGACGGCCCAATCCCGCTCGCCCCCGAGCTCCACATGGAGACTCCGCCGCCAACACGCCATCGCCGCCGCCGTGACCTCCGCAGACTCCGCGCCCGCCGCCTTTGCCCCTCGCCCATGCATCACCCGCCCCCGCCCTGCCGCCGCGTCGCTCTCTCCTCGCCTCGCCGCCTCCGCCGTCTCTTGTAGTGACCCGACCCGAATGGATCAAGTCTCTGTGCTTAAGTGTCATCCCTGGATCGGTATGCTGACACACACAGTACTCGAGGATTTATAACAGAGGTAAATCACATGTATAAAGTAACGTAAATACTATTACCTCAATCCAAAATAGCGTAAGTAACAAGGTTGTGGATTCCCATCAACACCAACGGCAAAGTGGAGTGTAGAAATCGTAACTCTAATGTATCACTTACTCGTCGTAACATAATCCTGCAACATGAGACGTTGCAGCCACAAAGGGTCAGTACATTGAATGTACTGGCAAATTCACACCATAGAGAGAAATGATGAACAATGGCTATCACTACATGCATATATGGCTGGTGGAAAAGCTCTATGGTTATAAGGTTTTTGCGAAAAGCCAATTTTCCCTACTGCAAAGGAATAAATTTTTATTTAACTATCATGGTGGTTGTTGAACATTGAGAATGGTTGACAGCATTCTCAATCCCAATTAAATAACATCATTAAACCCAACAAACTTAATTTAAAGTAACATGATGAGATTCACATGATAATCCAAGTACTAGATACTCAAGACGTCCATAACCGGGGACACGGCTTATCATGATTAGTCTATACACTCTGCAGAGGTTTGCGCACTTTTCTCCACAAGACTCGATCTCCTCCGTTGGGATTCTTGCACTACATGGTGTTTGAGAAACGGATGACCGAGACATAGTCTTTCAGAAGCGCTAGCACCTTACGATCGGGTAGACCGTTACACCTACTTTCCCCTCCATCTGCTAGTCTACCACTGTAAGAGTTCGCACGACTTAATCAACTATGCTAGAGCCCATAGTAGCTTGTGGCTGCACACGGAAGTTTCTAGTATGAATAATCTCATGATCCCTTTGAGCCTGGGCGGCGGTCCATAAAAAACAGGCAATCGCTGGAATACCCAGGTGTCTCAATCCACCCAGATGTGTGTTAAAGTTGCCACCTTAAGTAAACCATTAGTTAACAATCTCACATCTGTCATGAATACTCTCAAACCCAATCCATGTCTACGAGCATAGCATAGCAGTATAAGCATAACGTAATAGTAACTCCCAAGGTTTGAATGCAAGGCAATAGGTTCCTACCTCATCAACTACTTCCCAATACCCACATGTTATCAATCATACTCATGCAATGTTTGAGGTTGAAACTAATGCATAAAAACTAGGTATGAAAGGAATATGATCAAAGTGTGAACTTGCCTGCAATGTTGATGAAGATGATTCGCACTCAAACTCTTGATAGTTCTACTCATCACACTCCGATCAATCTATCATAAGAAAGCAATAGTAACCACACATAAGCAATCACTCAAAAGGGTCGGAAAGAACGAAGAACAAATAGGAAAACATCAAAACCAAGCAAATAACTCTTGCAATGTAAAACAATTTCTAACAGTACCAAAATTATGTGAATTTGCCCTTATAAGAAAGTTTAGGTCAAGAGTTTCGATTTGCAAAAAGAATCAGCTAAAACGGAGCTACGAAACTCAAGTTATGATCAAACGAAGTTTGAATTAAAATCTGATCTAATTCAAATTTTAAACTTTCAAAAACATGTTTGAGTTGGATTACTGGCTAGAGGGGATCATAACGAAGAAGTGGGCGTAGGTTTCGTTGAATTTGGACAAACAAGTAAAAAGTTGTGAGGGTTTGAAGTCCAAGGGCTAAACTGTAAATAAAACTTCTACAAAGAAGTCCCTGACTAAAAAAATAACAGAAAAAGAAAAAAAAATCTAATTAACGAACATTCATTACAGAATTCTAACGGATGAATCTATTCACTTAAATTAACTAAATGAAAAGTGTTCGCTAAATAAAAACGAGACGGTTTATTTTAAAAAAAATCCTGATCTGGATCGGACCGGTCAAAGGCGGTTTTTTTGTTAAAAACCAGCGGCGGATCAGGGTTAGGATTTACCGCGGCGGCGGCGGTTCCGGCGGTGCTCCGGCGACTCGGATCCGATCAGGGCGACGGCTTCGGCGGTCGTCGAGGCCAGCGAAGAGGTCAGGGAGGGGCGACGCTGGGCGGCGGGTGCAGTGGTGGCGTCGGGGGTGGTCGACGACGTCGCGGGCGGCGGCTGCGGCGCTCGACGACGGAGGCGGCGAGGCGAGGCGAGAGCGGCGTGGCGGCGGGGGCGCTATTTATGGAGGGGCGGGGGCGGGCGATGCGTGGGCGAGGGGCAAAGGCGGCGGGCGCGGAGTCCGCGGAGGTCACGGCGACGGCGATGGCGTGGTGGCGGCGGAGTCTCCGTGCGGAGCTCGGGGGCGAGCGGGATTGGGCCGTTGGGCCTTGGCCTTGCTCGGGCGCTGGGCCGGCCCAGCGGGTGACAGGAATTTTTTTTAAACACCATGGGGTAAATAAAATAATGCGAAATAAAAAAATATAACCTAGGCATATTATATAAAATTCTTCAGAAAAAGATTTCCTACAAGCTGAACATTTTTATAATGCCAAATAAAATCCACACAAATTTAGATAATTCAAAGAGTGCTACTGGTCTAATAAAATCCAATAAAAATCAATTTAAAAATACAAAAATGATTTCAAACTTATTTATCTCCAATTTTCTGATGTAGGGAATCATGTTACCCTAATTTCCATGTATTTTATTTTTGGAGAAAAATAATTTGAATAAAACTCAAATAACTCCAAATTGAAAATAAATTCAAAAGAACTTTGAATTTAATTCTTTTAAAACTTTCAACTCATATTTCATATATTTTGAAGAAGTCATTTTATCTTCTCTCATGAAAATCATTGAGTTGCTTAAAGTTTCAGAACTGGAAATATTTTCAAATGAAATTCGAATATTTTCAACAACCCTTTTTATTTGATTTAAATGGAAGAAGTCATGTCATCTTCTCTCTAGGGTTTTGTGTTGAAAAGCATTTGAATTCATGGAGATCAAAATGTAAAAATGAAAGTTTGGGAAAGTCCTTTTATTCCCTCTCAAAGTTTCGAATTTCACTCAATCAATCACACAACAATCAAGCAACCAATCAAATCTATCTATTTAATATAACATTCCAAAATTTAGAATTTTGGGATGTTACACCTATCACGTCGCTCTCCCTGCTTCTACTTTCTTTGAATTTTAGGCAAAAGGGAGATATTTTATAACCAAAGATGAGGCGGAAGAGTATAAAAGGACGGCTGAGATAGCTCGCCTCCAAGCTGCATCCCATGATGCAATGATTGCTGCATCTCAGTACGACCCCAACTACAACTTTGGATATCCGCCAGGCCATCCGTGGCATTAGACCAACTTAGGCCAAAAGCCTAAGCTTGGGGGAGTACGTATTTCTCACCGACATTACATTCATGTTCACACACTCATTGCTAGTTGTCAGTGCTCATACTTTTTCATTGTGATATCCATGCTAGTTTATATTCTCTTTTATGCTTTCTTCTTGTGTCTTCAATAAACATTAAGAAAAACAAAAAAAATAGTTGTAGCTTTTAGCTATTTTTAATTTCCATGCTTGTAATAGTAATTAAAAAGAAAACCCAAAAAGATTTCTTGTTCTTCTTTTGCTTGTTGGGAGCTTTCCCGTGTAAATAGTTTTATTCCTTTTCTTTTCTTTGGGGGTCGATAGGATAAGACCATGATTAAATTGTTAAAGTGGCTCTTATATGCATTATTGTTGATCTGACAAAAGAGCCCATATTGCCTTGTCTTCTCCTGTTTATTGAATGCTTGCATATTCCAGCTTAGTCCAATGCACATGCACTATTATTATTATCCACATCGTTCGGTAGTGCAAGTGAAAGGCAATTATGACGATATATAATGAACTGATTGAGATGGGAGAAGCTGGTATGAACTTGACCTCTCTTGTTTTTGTAAATATGATTAGTTCATCGTTCCTGATTCAGCCTATTATGAATAAACATGTTTGGGATGACAATTAGAGATCATAGTTTCTTATGCCATGCTTAATTAGCTAGGAGCTTATAATGGTTTACCTTGCGTGCCAACATGCTATTAAAATGGTTGTAATGTGGTATGATAGAGTGGTATCCTCTTTTGAACGATTCGAGTGGCTTGACTTGGCACATGTTCACGCATGTAGTTGAAACAAAATCAACATAGCCTCTATGATATTTATGTTCATGGTGCATTATATCCTACTCATGCTTGCGTTCGGTGTTGATTAATTTTAATGCATGTTCATGACTGTTGTCCCTCTCTAGCTGGTCGCTTCCCAGTCTTTTTCTAGCCTTCACCTATACTGAGCGGGAATACTGCTTGTGCATCTAATCCCATAAACCCCAAAGTTATGCCATATGAGTCCACCGTACCTACCTATATACGGTATCTACCTGTCGTTCCAAGTAAATTTGTATGTGCCAAACTCTAAACCTTCAAATAAATATCATGTTTTGTATGCTCGAATAGCTCATGTATCAGCTAGGGCTGTCTGTATCTTCCATGTTAGGCGGGTTATTCTCAAGAGGAGTGGACTCCGCTCCTCACTCACGGGAAAGTGGCTGGTCACCGGGATGCCCAGTCCCATGCTTTATGCAAATCAAATCAAAATAATTTCAAACAAAACTCCCCCTGGGACTCTTGTTAGTTGGAGGCACTCGTTGTTTCGAGCAAGCCATGGATTGATGCTTGTTGGTGGAGGGGGAGTATAAACTTTACCATTCTATTTGGGAACCGCCTATAATGTGTGTAGCATGGAAGATATCACCATCTCTTGGTTGTTATGTTGACAATGAAAGTATACCGCTCAAAATATTATTCATCTCTATTTCAAAACCGAGCTCTGGCACCTCTACAAATCCCTGATTCCCTCTGTGAAGGGCCTATCTATTTACTATCATGTTGAGTCATCATTCTCTTATTAAAAAGCACTAGTTGGAGAGCACCACTGTCATTTGCATTCATTACTATTAGTTTACATTGAGTATGACTTGACTGGATCTCTTTTACCATGAATTACAATGTCTAGTCACTCCTTGATCTTTAAAGGTGCTCTGCATTTATGTTTTGCGGTCTCAGAAAGGGCTAGCAAGATACCATCTTGTTATATCATATTATGATTTTTTGAGAAAGTGTTGTCATCCAAGATTTATTATTATTGCTCGCTAGTTGATGATGCCATTGATATGAGTAAACATGAGACCTAAGAGTTATTGTGAATATGGTTAGTTCATAATCTTTGCTGAAAACTTGAATGCCGGCTTTATATATTTACAACAACAAGAGTAAACAGAGTTTGTTAAAGTTTTTCTTTATCACTTTCAGTTTGTCAACTGAATTGCTTGAGGACAAGCAAAGGTTTAAGCTTGGGGGAGTTGATACGTCTTCGTCGTATCTACTTTTCCAAACACTTTTGCCCTTGTTTTGGACTCTAACTTGCATGATTTGAATGGAACTAACCCGGACTGACGTTGTTTTCAACAGAATTGCTATGGTGTTATTTATGTGCAGAAACAAAAGTTCTCGGAATGACCTGAAACTTCACGGAGATTATTTTTGGACATAATAAAAAATACTGGCAAAAGATCAAGACCAGGGGGGCCACACCCTAGCCACGATGGTGGGGGGCGCGCCTGCCCCCCTAGGCGCGCCCCCTACCTCGTGGGCCCCCTGGAGCTCCTCCGACCTCAACTCCAACTCTATATATTCGTGTTCGGAGAGAAAAAATCAGAGAGAAAGATTCATCGTGTTTTACAATACGGAGCCGCCGCCAAGCCCTAAACTCTCTCGGGAGGGCTGATCTGGAGTCCGTTCGGGGCTCCGGAGAGGGGAATCTGTCGCCATCGTCATCATCAACCATCCTCCACCAATTTCATGATGCTCACCGCCGTGCGTGAGTAATTCCATCATAGGCTTGCTGGACGGTGATGGGTTGGATGAGATTTATCATGTAATCGAGTTAGTTTTGTTAGGGTTTGATCCCTAGTACCCACTATGTTCTAAGATTGATGTGGCTATGACTTTGCTATGCTTAATGCTTGTCACTAGGGCCCGAGTGCCATGATTTCAGATCTGAACATATTATGTTTTCATCAATATATGAGAGTTCTTGATCTTATCTTGCAAGTCTATAGTCACCTACTATGTGTTATGATCCGGCAACCCCGAAGTGACAATAATCAGGACCACTTCCGGTGATGACCGTAGTTTGAGGAGTTCATGTATTCACTATGTGTTAATGCTTTGGTCCGGTACTCTATTAAAAGGAGGCCTTAATATCCCTTAGTTTCCGCTAGGACCCCGCTGCCACGGGAGGGTAGGACAAAAGATGTCATGCAAGTTCTTTTCCATAAGCACGTATGACTATATTCGAAATACATGCCTACATTACATTGATGAATTGGAGCTAGTTCTGTGTCACCCTAGGTTATGACTGTTACATGATGAACCGCATCCGGCATAATTCTCTATCACCGATCCATTGCCTACGAGCTTTCCATATATTGTTCTTCGCTTATTTACTTTTTCGTTGCTATTGTTACAATCACTACAAAATACCAAAAACATTACTTTTGTTATCGTTACCTTTTACTACCATTAGCACTACTATCCTATTACTTTGCTACTAAATACCTTGCTACAGATATTAAGTTTCCAGGTGTGGTTGAATTGACAACTCAACTGCTAATACTTGAGAATATTCTTTGGCTCCCCTTGTGTCGAATCAATAAATTTGGGTTGAATACTCTACCCTCAAAAATTGTTGTGATACCCTATACTTGTGGGTTATCATCCAAATTCCACGAAACTTTACGAAGAATTTTTATGGTCCAAAAGGAACACAAGGGGCCCTGGTTGCGCCTGGGGGGGTGCCCCGAGGGGGGTAAAACCCACCAGGGCGCGCCAGGAGGCCCAGGCGCGCCCTGGTGGGTTGTGCCCACCTCGGGTGCCCCCCGGACCGACTCTTTGCTCTATAAATACCCCAAAAATCCCAGAACCCTAGGAGAGTCAATAAAATATTCATCCAGCCACCACAGAGTCCAGAACCACCAGATCCAATCTAGACACCATCCCGGATGGGGTTCACCACCTCCATTGGTGCCTCTCCGATGATGTGTGAGTAGTTCTTTGTAGACCTTTGGGTCTGTAGTTAGTATCTAGATGGCTTCATCTCTCTCTCTCTCTTTATTCTCAATACAATGGTCTCTTGGAGATCCATATGATGTAACTCTTTTGCGTTGTGTTTGTTGGGATCCGATGAACTTTGAGTTTATGATCACATCTATCTTTTTATATCCATGAAAGTTATCTGAGTTTCTTTGGTCTCTTATATGCATGATTGCTTATAGCCTCGTATTTCTTCTCTGATATTTGGGTTTTGTTTGGCCAACTTGGTTTATTTATCTTGCAATGGGAAGAGGTGCTTTGTAGTGGGTTCGATCTTACGGTGCTTGATCCCAGTGACAGAAAGGGAAACAACACATATGTATCGTTGCTACGAAGGATAAAATGATGGGGTCTATCTCTACATAGATAGATCTTGTCTACAGCATATCATCATTCTTATTGCATTACTCCATTTCTCCATGAGCTTAATACACTAGATGCATGCTGGATAGCGGTCGATGTGTGGAGTAATAGTAGTAGATGCAGGCAGGAGTCGGTCTACTAATCTTGGACGTGATGCCTATATATTGATCATTGCCTAGATATCATCATAATTATTTGAGGTTCAGTCAATTGCCTAACAGTAATTTGTTTACCCACCGTTTGCTATTTTTCTCAAGAGAAGCCACTAGTGAAACCTACGGCCCCTGGGTCTTCTTTCTCATATATTTGCCTTTGCGATATATTTTTATTTGCTTTTATTTCAGATCTATTAATCCAAAAGCCCAAAAATACTTTGTTGCACTTTATTTTATTCGATCTATTTATTCAATCTATTACAAATTTTTCCCGTCACGCACCAATTTCTGGCACCGTTACCGGAAAGGGATTGACAACCCCTTTAACACGTCGGGTTGCGATGATTTGTTATCTGTGTGCAGGGGCTGTTTACATTGTGTTGCTTGGTTCTCCTACTGGTTCGATAACCTTGGTTTCATATCTGAGGGAAATACCTACCGCCGATGTGCTACATCATCCCTTCCTCTTTGGGGAAATACCGATGTAGCTTCAAGCGACATCAGCCTCCTTCTCCATTGTTGAAGGGTGAGGAGGACATGACGTTGGTCTAGTTGAATCTGTCAGAAATCAGCAAGAAAAGAGAATAGAGGATTTCTCCGCGATACGCTGATCAACAGGTTCAGGGAGTGTATAATGATTTTTTATCTTGGAGGACAAGCATATGGTAGAAAAATGGAGTACGGAAGGTGTCCCAGGTGGGCACAACCCACCTGGGAGCGCCAGGCAAGCTTGGCGTGCCTTGGTGTATTGTGCCCACTAGGGGACACTTCCTGGAAGTTTCTTTATTCCCAAAATTCTAAAATATTCCAAAATTGATAAAAAATATTTTTGCGGATTTTTCGGAGTCTGTTTACTTACCGTATCACGTACCTCCTTATTTTCACGATTCTGGAGTGTTCCAGAAGGACTCTTTTATGTGTTCTTCTGGGGTCATGGTTTGGATAATATTACTTTCAATATTAATAGGCGTACCTCAGATATAATGCTTTATTCATTGCCCATTGACAAACTTTGGGTTAGTACCTTCAGAATTATTTATTTTGATGGCTCCAGACCGGTAAACCTCCTCGATGACGTATGGGCCTTCCCATTTTGAGAGGGGTTTTCTTGCAAAGAATCTGAAACGAGAGTTGTACAAAAGAAGATATTCTCCGACTTTAAACTCACGCTTTTGAATTCTTTTGTCATGCCATCTTTTTTACTTTTTCTTTAAATAATTTTGCATTTTCATAAGCTTGGGTTCTCCATTCATCTAATGAGCTAATATCAAATAACCTATTTTCACCAGCAAGTTTGAAATCATAATTGAGTTCTTTGATTGCCCAATATGCTTTATGTTCTAACTCAAGAGGCAAATGACATGCTTTTCCATAAACCATTTTATAAGGAGACATACCCATAGGATTTTTATACGCTGTTCCATAAGCCCAAAGTGCATCATCTAATTTCTTAGACCAATTTTTCCTGGACCTATTGACAGTCTTTTGCAAAATTAATTTTATTTCTCTATTGCTAAGTTCAACTTGACCACTAGACTGAGGATGATAAGGTGATGCAATTCTATGGTTAACATCATACTTGGCAAGCATTTTACGGAAAGCACCATGAATAAAGTGTGAACCACCATCAGTCATTAAATATCTAGGGACTCCAAACCTTGGGAAAATAACTTCCTTAAGCATTTTAATAGAGGTGTTGTGATCAGCACTACTAGTTGGAATAGCTTCTACCCATTTAGTAACATAATCAATAGCAACCAAAATATGTGTATACCCATTAGAGGAAGGAAAAGGTCCCATGTAATCAAATCCCCAAACATCAAATGGTTCAACAGCAAGTGAATAAATCATAGGCATTTCTTGACGCTTACCGATATTACCTATTCTTTGACATTCATCACAAGATAAGACAAACTTACGGGTATCCTTGAAGAGAGTAGGCCAACAAAATCCAGATTGCAATACCTTGTGAGCAGTTCTATCTCCAGCATGATGCCCTCCATAAGCCTCGGAGTGACATTTCCGTAGGATTTATCCCTGTTCATGCCCAGGTACACAGCGCCTAATAATACCATCTACTCCTTTATAAAGATGTGGGTCATCCCAAAAGTAATGTCTTAAATCATAGAAGATTTTTTTCTTTTGTTGGTATGTAAAGTTAGGTGGTAAATATTTAGCAACAATGTAATTAGCATAATCAGCATACCAAGGAGTACTATGAGAAACATTTATTGCAGCTAACTGCTCATCAGGAAAACTATCATCAATAGGTAGTGTGTCATCACGCACATTATCAAGCCTAGACAAATTATCAGCAACTGGGTTCTCAGCTCCTTTTCTATCAATGATATGTAAATCAAATTCTTGTGACAAGAGAACCCATCGAATAAGTCTTGGTTTAGCATCTTTCTTTTCCATAAGATATTTAATAGCAGTATGGTCTGTGTCAACAGTTACTTTGGAATTAACAACATAAGGTCTAAATTTATCACAAGCAAACACAACTGCTAAGAATTCCTTTTCAGTAGTAGCATAGTTTATTTGAGCATTGTCTAGAGTTTTACTAGCATAATGAATAACATTGAGTTTCTTATCAACTCTTTGTCCTAGAACAACACCAACAACATAATCACTAGCATCACACATAATTACAAAAGGCAAGTTCCAATCAGGTGGTTGAACAATAGGTGCAGAAATTAAGGCTTTCTTAAGTGTTTCAAAGGCTTCTAAACAATCATCATCAAAAACAAAAGGAATATCCTTCTGCAAGAGACTAGTAAGAGGTCTAGAAATTTTTGAAAAGTCTTTGATAAATCTCCTATAGAAACCAACATGACCTAAGAAACTACGAATACCTTTTATATCTTTAGGACATGGCATTTTCTCAATTGCATCAACCTTAGCTTGATCCACTTCAATACCTCTTTCAGAAATTTTATGACACAAGATAATGCCTTCATTAACCATAAAGTGGCACTTCTCCCAATTCAAGATAAGATTTGTTTGTTCACATCTCTGCAAAACTCGATCAAGATTGCTTAAACAGTCATCAAAAGACTTCCCATAAATAGAAAAGTCATCCATGAAAACCTCAACAATCTTTTCACAAAAGTCAGATAATATAGTAGTCATACATCTTTGAAAGGTAGCAGGTGCATTACATAAACCAAAAGGCATATGTCTATAAGCATAGGTTCCAAAGGGACAAGTAAAAGTGGTCTTTTCTTGATCAGGTTGAGAAACGGGTATTTGTGAAAAACCAAAATATCCATCAAGGAAGCAAAAATGTGTGTGTTTAGATAATCTTTCAAGCATTTGATCAATAAAAGACAAAGGGTAATGATCTTTTCTAGTTGCTTTGTTTAATTTTCTAAAATCAATTACCATTCTATAGCCTGTGACAATTCTTTGTGGAATAAGTTCATTCTTATCATTAGGAACAATAGTTATACCTCCTTTCTTAGGAACACAATGAACAGGACTTACCCATCTACTATCAGCTATAGGATAGATTATACCTGCTTCCAGAAGCTTTAATATTTCAGTTCTTACCACTTCTTTCATCTTCGGATTTAACCGACGTTGGTGATCTACAACGGGTTTAGCGTCAGGTTCCATATTAATTTTGTGCTGACATAGACTGGGACTAAAGCCCTTTAAAACATCAAGAGTATATCCAATAGTAGCTCGGTGCTTCCTTAGAACTTTCAATAATCTTTCTTCTTCATGTTCTAAAAGGTTAGCACTAATAATAACAGGATATATCTTCTTTTCATCAAGATAAGCATATTTCAAAGTGTCTGACAATTGTTTTAATTCAAACACAGGATCACCTTTAGGTGGAGGAGGACCTCCCAGAGTTTCAATAGGCAAATTATGTTTAAGCAGAGGACGTTGTTCAAAGAAAATTTGATCTATTTCATTTCTTTCATGCATATGAAAATCATTCTCATGGACTAGCAAATATTATTCCAAAGGATTAGCAGGTGGTACAGCAATAGAAGCAAGACCAATTAATTCATCCTTACTAGGCAATTCTTTTTCATGAAGCTTTCTACTAAACTTGGAAAAATTAAACTCATGAGACTCATTACCAAAACTAACACCAACAGTTTGTTTCTTACAGTCTATCTTAGCATTAACTATATTCAGGAAGGGTCTACCAAATATAATGGGACAAAAGTCATCTTGTGGGGAACCAAGAACAAGAAAATTAGTAGGGTATTTTATTTTCCCAGACAAGACTTCAACATCTCTAACAATCCCAAATGGTGATATGGTGTCTCTGTTAGCCAGTTTAATAGTAACATCTATGTCTTCTAACTCTGCAGGTGCTATGTCTTTCATAATTTCTTGATATAAGGTGTAAGGAATAACACTCACACTATCACCCATGTCACATAAACCATGATAACAGTGTTCTCCTATTTTAACTGAGATGACACGCATGCCAACAACGGGTCTATGTTTATCTTTCTTATTAGGTTTGGCAATTCTAGCAACTTCTTCACATAAGTAAATAACATGCCCATCCATATCTTATTCCAAGAGATCTTTAACCATAGCAATACTAGGTTCAACTTTAATTTTTTCATCAGGTTTTGGTGTTCTAATATAGCTTTTGTAAACCACAGTTGAAACTTTAGCATGTTCCTTTATCCTAACAGGGAAAGGTGGTTTCTCAATATAAGCAGAAGGAACAACTAGATCAACATTATAAAGTATAGTTTCTTCTTTAACTGGTACCGGTTCTTTAATTTATTATTTAATAGGTGGGTGATATTTAAACCATTTATCTTTAGGGAGTTCAGCATGAGTAGCAAATGATTCACAAAAGGAGGCTACTATCTCAGAGTCAAGTCCATATTTAGTGCTAAACTTTTGAAAAGCATCGGTATCCATAAAAGATTTAACACAATCATATTCAAGTTTAGTACCCGACTCTTTACCTTTGTCGAGTTCCAAATCTTCAGAGTTGCATTTAATTCTTTCCAAAAGATCCCACCGGAATTCAATAGTCTTCTTCATAAAGGAACCAGCACAAGAAGTATCAAGCATGGTTTGATCATTACGAGAAAGCCGAGCATAAAAATTCTCGATGATAATTTCTCTTGAGAGCTCATGATTGGGGCATGAATATAACATTGACTTAAGAGTCCCCCAAGCTAGAGCGGTACTTTCTCCTTCACAAGGCCAACATTTATATATATAATTCCGATCATGATGAACTAGATGCATAGGATAAATTTTTTGGTGGAATTCCAATTTCAAACGATTCCAATTCCAAGATCCAATATCATCGCATAGCCTATACCACGCCAATGTTTTTCCCTTCAATGATAAAGGGAAAACCTTCTTCATAACTTTATCTCCGGGTAAACCTGCAAGCTTAAACAATCCACAAATTTGTTCTACATATATCAAGTGCATATCAGGATGTTCGGTTCCATCTCCTGCATAAGGATTAGCTACCAGTTGTTCTATCATACCCGAAGGAATTTCATATTCAATATTTTCAGTAGGTGCAGTAGGTTGAGGGGTCGTGATAATCCCCAAGTGCAAGGAATCATCGTAGCAATTTCCAAAGGTGGAAGTGATAAGTATGGAGTGTCAAACCCACAAGGAGCTAAAGGTAAGAGAAATATTCTCTCAAGCCCTATCTACCACTGATATGACTCTACGTACACCGAACATTTGCTTCCAACTAGCAACGAGAAATAAAACTAGGTTGTGGGTATGAAGAGGATAAATTTGTATGATCTCGGAGAGCTAAAATATAAAAGTAGGTGCTGTTATCATGAAGTTAGAATATATTACTAAATATTATAAATAGTGAGTGTGGAATAATGGTGGATCGGTGTGCGGAATTGTCCTAGGCAATAGTTAACAAGACCGGTAATCACTATTGCAGTTTCATATGAGGGAGAGGCATAAGCTAACATACTTTCTCTACTTTGATCATATGCACTTATGATTGGAACTCTAGCAAGCATCTGCAACTACTAAAGATCATTAAGGTAAAACTCAACCATAGCATTAAAGCATCAAGTCCTCTTTATTCCCATACGCAACAACCCCCTTACTCGGGTTTGTGTTTTAGTCACTCACCAACCCACTATAAGCGAATCATGAACGTATTGCAACACCCTACAGCGGGAACCCCTCACGCTTGCATGACACGGAGGGCACCATAGGACAGCATCAAAGTAAAGCATACAACTCATACCAATCTAGATCATCAATCAACCCAAAGACAAAAGATATCTACTCAAAACATCATAGGATGGCAACACATCATTGGATCATAATATGTGGCATAAAGCACCATGTTCAAGTAGGGATTACAGCGGGGTGCAGGAGAGTGGACCGCGTAAAAGGGATGATGGTGATGGTGATGATGGTGATGTTGATGAAGACGATCACCGCGGCGATGATTCCCCTCCCGATGGCACTCCGGTGCCACCGAGAGAGAGGAGGAGAGGTTCTCCCCCTTGTGCTTCCTCCTCCATGCCCCCTCCCGCCCTAGATGGGGAGAGGTTCTCCCTCTGGTCCTTGGCCTTCATGGTGATGATGGCCCCTCCGGGATCCTCCTCCATGCCCTCCGGTGATGACGGCCCCCTCCGGTAGGGTGCCAGAGAGGGCCTAGATTGGTTTTCGGTGGCTACGAAGGCATCTGGTGGCGGAACTCCTGATATAGGTTAATTTTCCAAGGTTTCTGTATTTATAGGAATTTTTGGCATCGGTCTCATGTCAAGGAGGTGCCCGAGGCGTCCACGAGGCAGGGGCCCACGCCCAGGGGGGTGGGCGCGCCCCCCACCCTCGTGGACAGCCCGGGACACTTCTGGCCCAACTCTTTTACTCCGGGGTCTTCTTTTGGTCCATAAAACATCGTCAAAAATTGGCACGTCAATTGGACTCCGTTTGATATTCCTTTTCTGTAAAACTCAAAAACAAGGAAAAACAGAAACTGGCACTAGGCTCTAGGTTAATAGGTTAGTCCCAAAAACCATATAAAATAGCATATAAATGCATATAAAACATCCAAGGTTGATAATATAATAGCATGAATACTTAATAAATTATAGATATGTTGTATCAGGTAGCTAATTGTGGTTCCGGATGAGGTGAAGATAACCCGGACAAACCCCTGAAAGGATTGTTTTCCATAGTAACAAGTGACAATAAATTAAAGCACACTATATAAATGTTTCCTTATCGAATTCCACTTACCAAAGGCGCTTCACACCCCGGCAATGAAGCCAAAAAATAGCCTTGATGACCCACAAGTATAGGGGATCAATTTTAGCTCTTTTTGATAAGTAAGAGTGTCGAACCCAACGAGGAGCAGAAGGAAATGACAAGTGGTTTTCAGTAAGGTAATGTCTGCAAGTGCTGAAATTGTAAGTAGCAGGGTAGTTTCGTAGTAAGATAATTTGTAATGAGCAAGTAATGATAGTAGTAAAAAAAAGTGCAGCAAGGTAGCCCAATCCTTTTGAGGCAAAGGATAGGCCAAAATGGTCTCTTATGATAAGCAAATCCTTCTTGAGGGTACACGGGAATTTCATCTAGCCACTTCCATCATGTTGGTTTAATTCGTGTTCACTACTTTGATAATTTGATATGTGGGTGGACCGGTGCTTAGGTGTTGTTCTTACTTGAACAAACCTCCTACTTATGATTAACCCTCCCGCAAGCATCTGCAACTATGAGAAAAGTTCTAAGAATAAATTCTAACCATAGCATTAAACTTTTGGACCCAATCGGTCCCTTATGGAATAGCGCATAAAGTGGGGTTTAAGCTTCTGTCACTCTCGCAACCCATCATCTAATTGCTACTCCACAATGCATTCCCTTAGGCGCAAATATGGTGAAGTGTCATGTAGTCGATGTTCACATGACACCACTAAGGGAATCACAACATACATACTATCAAAATATCGAACACATATCAAATTCACATGATTACTTGCAACATGATTTCTCCCGTGACCTCAAGAACAAAGGTAACTACTCACAAATAATAATCATGCTCAAGATCAGAGGAGTATTAAATAGTATATTGGATCTGAACATATAATCTTCCACCAAATAAACCATATAGTAATCAACTACAAGATGTAATCAACACTACTAGTCACCCACAAGTAACAACCTATAGTTCCGGTAACAAGATTGAACACAAGAGGTGAACTAGGGTTTGAGAGGATATGGTGCTCTGGAAGATGTTGCTGGGGATGGCCCTCCCCAAGATGGGAGAGTTGTTGGTGATGATGATGACGATGATTTCCCCCTCCGGGAGGGAAATTCCCCTGGCGGAATCGCTCCGCTGGTGGGCAAAAGTGCTCCTGCCCAAGTTCCGTCTCGAGGCGGCGACGCTTCGTCCCAAAATTCCTCCTCTTATTTTTTTTCTAGGTAAAAATGACTTATATACCAAAAGATGGGCACCAGAGGTGGGACGAGGAGGCCACAATCCCCCAGGGTGCGCTAGGGGGCCCTGGCGTGCCCAGGTGGGTTGTGCCCACCTGGTGGCCCCCCTATGGTAGTTATTTGCTCCAATAATTCTTATATATTCCATAAAAATTCTCTGTGAAGTTTCATCTTGTTTGGAGTTGTGCATAATAGGTAGCCTGGCGTAGCTTTTTCAGGTCCAGATTTCCAGCTCCCGGAATTCTCCCTCTTGGTGTGTACCTTGCAAATTATGAGAGAAAAGACATTAGATTACTCCAAAAAGCATTATTATGGATAAAAACGTTATAAATAATAGTAAGAAAACATAATGCAAAATGGATGTATCAGTATGTATTATTTCCAATAAGTCAGTTGCTCGCTCCATTGTTCCGGAGAACAGAGTCTTAGTCATCTAGCCCATGCGGCATGGTTCGCAAGCATCAAGTGATTCCAAAAGCCCATCAGCATGGAGTTTCTTCATGCGCTTTACACCAATATGACCTAAACAGCAGTGCCACAAATAATTTGCACTGTCATTATTAAACTTGTATCTTTTGGCTTCAATATTATGAATATGTGTATCACTACTATCGAGATTTAACAAAAATAACCACTCATCAAGGGTGCATGACCATAAAAGATATTACTCATATAAATAGAACAACCATTCTTCTCTGATTTAAATGAATAACTGTTTCGCATCAAACAAGATCCAGATATAATGTTCATGCTTTACGCTGGCACCAAATAACAATTATTTAGGTCTAAAACTTATCCCGACGGTAGATGTAGAGGTAGCGTGCCGATGGCGATCACATCAACTTTGGAACCATTTCCCACGCGCATCGTCACCTCGTCCTTAGCAAATCTTCATTTAATTCGTAGCTCCTGTTTCGAGTTGCAAATATGAGAAACAGAACCAGTATCAAATACCCAGGCATTACTACGAGCATTAGTAAGGTACACATCAATAACATGTATATCAAATATACCTTTCACTTTGCCATACTTCTTATCCGCCAAATACTTGGGGCAATGTAACATCCCAAATTTTCAATTTGGAATGTTATACATTAGATCATCATTGCATATCATATTTTATTGCATTTTGGCTTGATCCTAGAAATTCTACGCAACTCAAGGACCCACGGAGAGAGTTGGGGATTTTGTTATTTTTATATTTGAGTTTTCTCAAATTTTGAAAAGAGGATCGTTTGATTTTAACCATTTTCTCTTTGAATATTTCTTTTATGAAAATAAAAGAGAGGGAATAAAATGACTTCCCCAAAATAAAGAAATATTGGAGATTTAATATTAAGATCAAATAAGATTTTATTCGGAGTTTTTATTGCTATTTTATTTGAATTGGGAAAATATGCGTTTTTCAAAATTGCATTAGAGGCCCAAATAAATGTTCACCTTGTCTGGTAGATTTTTAGAGGATAGGGAAAATATATTTTAGGATTGTTTGAGTCCTTTTAGTATTTCTTTTCTTTGTTTTTCTACGCGGAATTTATTTTTTAAAAAAAGTCAACCGACCTAACCGGGCTGTGTCCGCCTAGGACACTAGCTCGGTCGGCCCTTTAAAGTCGTGGGGGCCCGAGCCACCAGTGCCCTGCCCGAAACCCTAGCGCCACCGCCCTGCCGCCACCGCTGCGTCGTCGCGTCGCCCTCACCTCCTCGCAGCGCCGCCGCTGCCCCGTTCCGCCACCCCGCCGCCGGATCCCCTTGCCCCTGTCGCCGCCAGCCCACCGGAGTCGCCGCCGACCTCGCCGGACCTCACTGAGGTAGCCCGCCGCCGCCGGTTTTCGTAAGGAAACCGTACGTTTTTTTTGAAAACCCTAGTTTTTTATTTAGATCGGGTTTTTCGGTTTAGTTATTTAGTGAACGCCCGTTCATACGTTCGTTTTAACGAACGGTTTTCATCCGTTAGCCGCAGACAGTGAATGTTCGTTTGTTAGCCTGTTCATCAGTTTTTCTTTTTCCAGGGTTTTTCCGCGATTATTTTCGATCGCGATTTCTGCCCTAATCTTCGTTCTAGTATAACTTTTCGCTCGTTTATCAGAATCAGGCGATTCAAGCGCCTAGATCTTCGTCTCGAAGCTCTCTTTCTGTTTAACAAACTTGAACAAGATTTTGCTACTTTAAAATTTGACTTTAGTCCAGATTAGTAAATGGATCTTGTTTCTTTCGCAGTTGAGTTTTCATTTGGTTTCATTCTTTTTGCAAACTGGAGTTTTAAGTTGCATTTTCTAGTTAGATCTCTTATTTGAGTTTTACCCGTGCTTCTAGTTGTGTGCTTATTGTATGCTTGTTTGTTTGCGATAGAGTACCCGGAGTGCGAAGCGTGCTACTACGAGTCTCTGGGTTTCGCGGATCATCAGCAAGGCAAGTAACACTTTGATCATACCTCTTTACTACCCAGTTTTATTGCATTAGATCAATCCTCAAACAATTTCATGGTTAGGATCTGATTTAACTTGTGGGTTTTGGGAAGTAGATGAGGTAGTACCTATTCACCTGTTTATTATCAAACCCGTGGGACTTACTTCTACGTTGCTTATATCACTATGCTATGCTCGTAGAAGTGGATTGGGTTTGAGTGTATCCATGACAGATGTGAGTTTATTAATTAATGGTTCAACTTAAGGTGGCAACTTAAATACACATCTGGGTGGATTGCTTGTGGGCACCTGGAGAATCCAGTGTTGTCCTAGGATATCCTGGAGGACCCCTGTGATCATCCTACAGCCCGCCACCCAGGCTCAAAGGGATCATAAGACTATTCATGCTAGAAACTTCCGTGTGCAGCCACAAGCCAATATGGGCTCTGGCATAGTTGAGTAAGTTGCGTGAAGCTATTGAAGAGGTAGACTAGCAGATGTAGTGGGTTGTAGGTGGTACTGTCTATCCAAAGTAGAGAGTTAATGCTTCAGAAAGACTGTGTCTCGAATCTCCGACCATGGATGTATTCGAGTCTTGTGGGGAAAAGTGCGCAAACCTCTGCAGAGTGTATAAATTAATCATGGTTAGCCGTGTCCCCGGTTATGGACATCCTGAGTATCTGGTTCTTGGATTATCATGTTGATCTCATCACCCTTATTATAATTTGATTGGGTTTAATGATGATGCTTAATTGGGATTGAGTTGGAGGAACCTTCTCAATGTTTAACAAACACCATGATAGTTAAATAAAATTTATTCCTTTGTTGTAGGGAAAATTGGCTTTTCGCAAAAACATATAAACCATACAGCCTCCACCAGCCAAATATGCATGTAGTGATAGCAATTATTCTATTCATTACTCTCTTGTGTTACATTGCCAGCATATTCCATGCGCTGACCCATTTCGGGCTGCAATGTTCATGTTGTAGACTTTTCAGATGATGAGTAAGGAGCCATAGGTCATTGTCTTTCACTTAGTGATGCCATTGGAGTTGATGGACTCACTTTATCTTCCAAGCCTTCCGCTATTATCGTTTTAGATGGCCTTAAGCCATATTTATTGTATTAAGTTATCTTTTGAGACATTCAATGTAATAAGTGTGTGATTGCTACTCTGGTATAAATCCTCAAGTACTGTGCGTGTCAGCATTACTGATCCAGGGATGACACTGATGCACAGAGATCAGACTATTTGAGGTCTGGTCACTATAGGCAGTTCCGCTTCCACTGACCAGTCCCTTTGCAGTAGAAGCACTCAGTCTCAGGCTTAGGTCCAGACTTGGGTTTCTTCACTTGAGCAAAAACTTGCTTGTTGTTCTTCTTGAAGTTCCCTTTCTTCCCTTTGCCCTTTTTCTTGAAACTAGTGGTCTTGTTAACCATCAACTCTTGATGCTCTTTCTTGATTTCTACCTCCGCAGATTTTAGCATTGTGAAGAGCTCGGGAATTGTCTTATCCATCCCTTGCATATTATAGTTCATCACGAAGCTTTTGTAGCTTGGTGGCAGTGATTGAAGAACTCTGTCAATGACACTATCATCAGGAAGATTAACTCCTAGTTGAGTCAAGTGGTTGTGGTACCTAGACATTCTGAGTATATGTTCACTGACTGAACTATTCTCCTCCATTTTGCAACTATAGAACTTATTGGAGACTTCATATCTCACAATTCGGGCATTTGCTAGAAATATTAACTTCAACTCTTGGAACATCTCATATGCTCCATGACGTTCTAAACGTCTTTGAAGTCCCGATTCTAAGCCGTAAAGCATGGCACACTAAACTATCGAGTAGTCATCAGCTTTGCTCTGCCAGACGTTCATAACATCTAGAGTTGCTCCTGCAATGGGTTTTGCACCTAGCGGTGCTTCCAGGACGTAATTCTTCTGTGCGGCAATGAGGATAATCCTCAAGTTACGGACCCAGTCCGTGTAGTTGTTGTCATCATCTTTCAACTTAGCTTTCTCTAGGAACGCATTAAAATTCAAGGGAACGGTAGCACGGGCCATTGATCTACAACAACATAGACATGCAAATACTATCAGGTACTAAGTTCATGATAAATTAAAGTTCAGTTAATCATATTACTTAAAAACTCCCACTTAGATAGACATCCCTCTAGTCATCTAAATGATCACGTGATCCATGTAAACTAAACCATGTCCGATCAACACGTGAAATGGAGTAGTTTTCAATGGTGAACATCACTATGTTGATCATATCTACTATATGATTCACGTTCACCTTTCGGTCTCAGTGTTCCGAGGCCGTATCTACATATGCTAGGCTCATCAAGTTTAACCCGAGTATTTTGCACGTGCAAAACTGGCTTCCACCCGTTGTATGTGAACATAGAGCTTATCACACCCGATCATCACGTGGTGTCTCGGCACGACGAACTATAGCAACGGTGCATACTCAGGGAGAACACTTATACCTTGAAATTTAGTGAGGGATAATCTTATAATGCTACCGCCATACAAAGCAAAATAAGATGCATAAAGGATAAACATCGCATGCAATCAAAATAAGTGATATGATATGGCCATCATCATCTTGTGCCTTTTGATCTCCATCTCCAAAGCACCGTCATGATCACCATCATCACTGGCTTGACACCTTGATCTCCATCATAGCATCGTTGTTGTCTCGCCAGCTATTGCTTCTACGACTATCGCTACCACTTAGTGATAAAGTAAAGCAATTACATGGTGATTGCATTTCATAGAATAAAGCGACAACCATAAGGCTCCTGCCAGTTGCCGATAACTTTTTCAAAACATGATCATCTCATACAACAATTTATATCTCATCACATCTTGACCATATCACATCACAACATGCCCTGCAAAAACAAGTTGGATGTCCTCTACTTTGTCGTTGCAAGTTTTACGTGGATGCTACGGGCTTCTAGCAAGAACCATTCTTACCTAGCATCAAAACCACAACGATGTTTCGTCAAGTGTGTTGTTTTAACCTTCAGCAAGGACTAGGCGTAATCAAACTCGATTCAACTAAAGTTGGAGAAACAGACACCCGCCAGCCACCTGTGTGCAAAGCACGTCGGTAGAACCACCTCATCAACACAGTCATGTAATGTCGATCTAGGCCGCTTCATCCAACAATACCGATGAATCAAAGTAAGACGTTGCTGGTAAGCGGTATGACTATTATCGCCCACAACTCTTTGTGTTCTACTCGTGCAAATAACATCTACGCATAGACCTGGATCGGATGCCACTGTTGGGGAACGCAGTATTTCAAAAAAATTCCTATGATCATGCAATATCTATCTAGGAGATGCATAGCAATGAGAGGGGAAGTGTGTCCAGGTACCCTCGTAGACCGAAAGCGGAAGCATTTAGTAACGCGGTTGATGTAGTCAAACGTCTTCGCGATTCAACCGATCCTAGCACCGAATGTACGGCACCTCCGTGTTTAGCACACATTCAGCTCGGTGATGTCCCTTGAGCTCTTGATCCAGTTGAGGACGAGGGAGATTTCCGTCAGCACGATGGCGTGGTGACGGTGATGATGAAGTTACCGGCGTCGGGTTTTGCCTAAGCACTACGACGATATGACCGAGGTGTGTAACCATGGAGGGGGGCACCGCACACGGCTAAGACAATTGATCTTGTGTGTTATAGGGTGCCCCTGCCCCCGTATATAAAGGAGGAGAGGGGGAGGCCGTCCGGCCCCTGTAGAGCGCATCAAGGAGAGGAGTCCTACTAGGACTCCAAGTCCTAGTAGGATTCCACTTGGTGGAAGGGGGAAGGAAAGGGGGGCGCCGCCCCCTTCCCCTAGTCCCATTCAGACTTCCAAGGGGGAAGAGCAGCTAGCTCCTTGTGGCCCTTCTCTCTCCCCACTAAGGCCCCTGAAGGCCCATTAGTTCCCCTGGGGGGTTCCGATAACCCTCCGGCACTCTCATAGTCACCTGGTACCTGTCGGAACTCATCCGGTGTCCAAATAACATCGTCCAATATATCATTCTTTATGTATCGACCATTTCGAGACTCCTCGTCATGTCCGTGATCTCATCCGGGACTCCAAACAAACTTCGTTCGTAAAATGGCATAACTCATATAGAAATCGTCATCAAATGTTAAGCGTGCGGACCCTACGGGTTCGAGAACTATGTAGACATGACCGAGACTCATCTCCGGTCAATAACCAATAGTGGAACCTGGATGCTCATATTAGCTCCTACATATTCTACAAAGATCTTTATTGGTCAAACCGCATAAGAACATACGTTGTTCCCTTTGTCATCGGTATGTTACTTGCTCGAGATTCGATCGTCGGTATCATCATACCTAGTTCAATCTCGTCACCGACAAGTCTCTTTACTCGTTCCGTAATGCTTCATCCCACAACTAACTCATTAGTCACATTGCTTGCAAGGCTTATGGTGATGAGCATTACCGAGAGGGCCCAGAGATACCTCTCCGATACACGGAGTGACAAATCCTAATCTCGATCTATGCCAACTCAACAAACACCATCGGAGACACCTGTAGAGCATCTTTATAATCACCCAGTTACGTTGTGACATTTGATAGCACACAAGGTGTTCCTCTGGTATTCGGGAGTTGCATAATCTCATAGTCATAGGAACATGTATAAGTCATTAAGAAAGCAATAGCAATGAAACTAAACGATCATTATGCTAAGCTAACGGATGGTTCATGCCCATCACATCATTCTCTAATGATGTGATCCCATTCATCAAATGACAACACATGTCTATGGTCAGGAAACTTAACCATCTTTGATTAATGAGCTAGTCAAGTAGAGGCATACTAGGGACACTCTGTTTGTCTATGTATTCACACAAGTACCAAGTTTCCGGTTAATACAGTTCTAGCATGAATAATAAACATTTATCATGATATAAGGAAATATAAATAACAACTTTATTATTGCCTCTAGGGCATATTCCGTTTAGACGTATCAATCACCACGGAGCCCAAGCAAAAATTGAGTGACAAAGAATTTTGTACTGAGAATCGCATCGAGTTCCAACAGATGATACATGTGCATCTCGAATGCGAGGGGCTAGTCTAACGGAGTTGTAGCAATTTATGCATCTCCATCTCAAATTCTTCGAGACCAAATTTGTCCTTGAGAGTACGACAGGAGGCGTACCAAATGAGTGCACTCCTGCCGATACACCTGGAGCCAACGTGCGGCGTGGTCCTTGATGTAGAGCGAGCCCGTGGTCACCCAACTATGTAGCGACACGTAGTATAGCTCAAAATAGGACTCATACCGGTCGATCCAGAGGTACATCGCCATGCCATCGAATCTGGGGAAGTCGTCTTGGCTGGCTTGACGGTGTTGTCCTCGAGGTAGACCGCGTGGAGAGAACTACTGCTATGTCTGTGCCACACCCGTGAGGGAGACCACATCTTGCACATGAATGAGGGATGGCCAACCATTGACTAGGCGTGCATGTGGTCCATGTTCTTCGAGGCTCTTTAGGTGGTCAGCGGCCAAGGAGAAGGAGGACGCCTACAAATCACCGCCGCACAACATGAACTAGTGGTGTGGAGATACGGACGCGGCTTGCTGCTCGTGGTCCCACTGTTGCTGCACCTTGATGACCCACAAGTATAGGGGATCTATCGTAGTCCTTTTGATAACTAAGAGTGTCGAATCCAATGAGGAGCAGAAGGAAATGACAAGCGGTTTTCAGCAAGGTATTATCTGTAAGCACTGAAATTATTGGTATCAGATAGTTGTGTGATAGGATAATTTGTAACGGGTAACAAGTAACAAAAGTAACTAAGGTGCAGCAAGGTGTCCCAATCCTTTTTGTAGCAAAGGACAAGCCTGGATGAACTCTTATATAAAGCAAAGCGCTCCCGAGGACACATGGGAATTGTTGCCAAGTTAGTTTTCATCATGCTCATATGATTCGCGTTCATTACTTTGATAATTTGATATGTGGGTCGACTGGTGCTTGGGTGCTGCCCTTCCTTGGACAATCCTCCCACTTATGATTAACCCCTCTCGCAAGCATCCTCAACTACGAAAGAAGAATTAAGATAAATCTAACCATAGCATGAAACACATGGATCCAGCCCCTTACGAAGCAACACATAAACTAGGGTTTAAGCTTCTGTCACTCTAGCAACCCATCATCTACTTATTACTTACCAATGCCTTCCCCTAGGCCCAAACAATGGTGAGGTGTCATGTAGTCGATGTTCACATAACACCACTAGAGGAAAGACAACATACATCTCATCAAAATATCGAACGAATACCAAATTCACATGATTACTTATAACAAGACTTCTCCCATGTCCTCAGGAACAAACGTAACTACCACAAAGCATATTCATGTTCATAATCAGAGGAGTATTAATTATCATTAAGGATATGAACATATGCTCTTCCACCGAATAAACTAACTAGCACCAACTACAAGGAGTAATCAACACTACTAGCAACCCACAGGTACCAATCTGAGGTTTTGAGACAAAGATAGGATATAAGAGATGAACTAGGGTTTGAGAGGAGATGGTGCTGGTGAAGATGTTGATGGAGATTGACCCCCTCTCAGTGAGAGGATCGTTGGTGATTGCGATGGCGATGATTTCCCCCTCCCGGAGGGAAGTTTCCCCGGCAGAACAACTCCGCCAGAGCCCTAGATTGGTTCTGCCCAAGTTTCGTCTTGAGACGGCGATGCTTCGTACCGAAAGCTTCCTTCTGATTTTTTTCCCAGGTCAAAACACACCATATAGCAGAAGATGGGCGTCAGGGGCCTTCCAGGTGGCCCACAAGACCGGAGGGCGCGCCCTCCACCCTTGTGGATAGCAGGTGGCCCCCTTTGGTGCTTTCTTCGTCCAATATTTTTTATACATTCCAAAAATATTCTCCGTGAAGTTTCATGACTTTGGGAGTTATGCAGAATAGGTCTCTAATATTTCCTCCTTTTCCAGTCCAGAATTCCAGTTGCCGGCATTCTCCCTCTTCATGTAAACCTTATAAAATAAGAGAGAAAAGACATAAGTATTGTGATATAATGTGTAATAATATCCCATAATGCAATAAATATCAATATAAAAGCATGGTGCAAAATGGACGTATCACACCTCATCAACATCCACCCATGTCAGACCCATCTATTTGCGCAGGTGAGCCAAGTTGCTAGAAACTTGCTCGTTGAAGGCGGGTTGTGCCTCCACATGTGTGTTCCCGGTAAGCTTGCTCTCCTCAAACCGCGTCAACAGTGACTCCGAGAGCAATTTGATCTCATCGGTGGACTCTGACATGATGGCAATGATATGGCATGTTTGGGCTGATGGTTTAGAGGGCGGCGCCACCATGCTCACTCCAAATCAATGTAACCCCGCTCGGGATTTTGGGTGGAATCACCGAAATGAATCCACACTCGCAACGGTGGATCTGACAGTCCGACTGACAGCACAACAAAGCATTTTTTTTGTTGGGGATTGGAATGGCTCTGATTACCAGTTTGTAATGAACCCAGGGAAATCAAGGATCAAAACCAGAGGAGGGGATGAGAGATTGCAGCTCTGGGTATTTCTTGCCGAGGAACAAGGTGACGTACAAATAAAGGATATGATATTTAGAGAAAGAGAGAGAGGTAGGTGTGGTTCAGAGAGCACATACAACACACATGCTCCTCTCGCTATCCATCCTGGGCCATATAGGCATGCATGCACCCTAGCCCGTGGGCACTATGCTTACAAGGTTCGGCAACCCACACTTTCCTTATGCACTTCATCTTCAGAGGGATGCAGGTGACACAATTAAACCGATGGTCCAGTTGTATTGATCAAGTCAACCCAGCACCATCAAGTGGTGTGCAAATCTCGGGGTATGGGCCTTGAAGGAAATATGCCCTAGAGGCAATAGTAAAGTTGTTATTTATATTTCCTTATATCATGATAAATGTTTATTATTCATGCTAGAATTGTATTAATCGGAAACTTGATACATGTGTGGATACATACACAAAACATAGTGTCCCTAGTAAGCCTCTACTAGACTAGCTCGTTAACCAAAGATGGTTAAGTTTCCTAACCATAGACATGTGTTGTCATTTGATGAACGAGATCACATCATTAGGAGAATGATGTGGTGGACAAGACCCATCTATTAGCTTAGCATAGTGATCGTTAAGTTTTATTGCTATTGCTTTCTTCATGACTTATACATATTCCTTTGACTATGAGATTATGCAACTCCAGAATACCGGAGGAATACCTTGTGTGCTATCAAATGTCACAACATAACTGGGTGATTATAAATATGCTCTACAGGTATCTCTGAAGGTATTTGTTGGGTTGGCATAGATCGAGATTAGGATTTGTCACTCCGAGTATCGAAGAGGTATCTCTGGGCCCTCTCAGTAATGCACATCATAATAAGCCTTGCAAGCAATGTGACTAATGAGTTAGTTACGGGATGATGCATTACGGAACGAGTAAAGAGACTTGCCGGTAATGAGATTGAACTAGGTATGAAGATACCGACAATCGAATCTCGGGCAAGTAACATACTAATGACAAAGGTAATAACATATGTTGTCATTACGGTACGACTGATAAAGAGCTTCGTAGAATATGTGGGAACCAATACGAGCATCCAGGTTCCGCTATTGGTTATTGACCGGAGATGAGTCTCGGTCATGTCTACATAGTTCTCGAACCCGTAGGGTCCGCATGCTTAACGTTCGATGACGATCGGTATTATGAGTTACTATCTACAAAGTAGTGTTACTATCTGCAAAGCTTGAATTGTCGCAAAAAGTTTTCGACAAGTTCAAGGTATTGACTACGATGAGATTTTCTCACTCGTAGCAATGCTTAAGTCTGTCCGAATCATGTTAGCAATTGCCACATTTTATGAAATCTAGCAAATGGATGTCAAAACTGCATTCCTTAATGGATTTATTAAAGAAGAGTTGTATATGATACAACAAGAAGGTTTTGTCAATCCTAAAAGTGCTAACAAAGTGTGCAAGCTCCAGCGATCCATCTATGGATTGATGCAAACATCTCGGAGTTGGAATATACGCTTTGATGAGTTAAAAAATCATATAGTTTTATACAGACTTGTGGTGAAGCCTGTATTTACAAGAAAGTAAGTGGGAGCACTACAACATTTCTAATAAGTATATGTGAATGACATATTGTTGATCGGAAATAATGTAGAATTTTCTGGAAAGCATAAAAGAGTGTTTGAAAGGAGTTTTTCAAAGACAGACCTTGGTGAAGCTGCTTACATATTGAGCATCAAGATCTATACACATAGATCAAGACGCTTGATAATTTTTTTCAATAAGTACATACCTTGACAGGTTTTTGAAGTAGTTCAAAATGGAAGAGTCAAAGAAGGAGTTCTTGCCTGTGTTGCAAGGTTTGAAGTTGAGTAAAGACTCAAAACTCAACCACGATAGAAAATAGAAAGAGAATGAAAATTCATTCCCTATGCCTCGGTCATAGGTTCTATAAAGTATGCTATGTTGTGTACTAGACCTATTGTGTACCTCACCATGAGTTTGGCAAGAGGGTACAATAGCGATCCAGGAGTGGATCACTGAACATCGGTCAAAATTATCCTTAGTGGAATAAGGAAATGTTTCTCAGTTATGGAGGTGACAAAGAGTTCGTCGTAAAGAGTTACGTCAATGCAAGCTTTGACACCGATCTAGATGACTCTAAGTCTCGATCTAGATACATATTGGAAGTGGGAGCGATTATCTAGAGTAGCTCCATGCAGAGCATTGTAGACATAGAAAATTTGCAAAATACATACGGCTCTGAATGTGGCAGACCCGTTGACTAAACTTCTCTCACAAGCAAAACATGATCACTCTTTGCGTGTTAATCACATAGCGATGTGAACTAGATTATTAACTCTAGCAAACCCTTTGGGTATTAGTCACATGGAGATGTGAACTAATCACATAAAGATGTGAACTATTGGTGTTAAATCACATGGTGATGTGAACTAGATTATTGACTCTAGTGCAAGTGGGGGGCTGAAGGAAATATGCCCTAGAGGCAATAATAAAGTTGTTATTTATATTTACTTATATCATGATAAATGTTTATTATTCATGCTAGAATTGTATTAACCAAAAACTTAGTACATGTGTGAATACATAGACAAAACAGTGTCCCTAGTATGCTGATACGTCTCCAACGTATCTATAATTTTTGATTGCTCCATGCTATATTGTCTACTGTTTTGGACTATATTGGGCTTTATTTTCCACTTTTATATTATTTTTGGGACTAACCTATTAACCAGAGGCCCAAACCAGAATTGTTGTTTTTGCCTATTTCAGTGTTTCGAAGAAACGGAATATCAAACGGAGTCCAAACGGAATAAAACCTTCGGGAACATGATTTTCTCACCGAACGTGATCTAGGAGACTTGGACCCTACTCCAAGGAGTCAAAGAGGCGGTCAGGAGGGTGGGGGGCGCCCCCCCTAGGGTGCGCCCCCTGCCTCGTGGGCCCCTTGATGCTCCACCGACGTACTCCTTCCTCCTATATATACCTACGTACCCCCAAACGATCAAAGAAGGAGCCAAAAACCTAATTACACCGCCGCAACTTTCTGTATCCACGAGATCCCATCTTGGGGCCTGTTCCGGAGCTCCGCCGGAGAGGGCCGTCATCACGGAGGGCTTCTACATCATCATAGCCTCTCCGATGAAGTGTGAGTAGTTTACCTCAGACCTTCGGGTCCATAGTTAGTAGCTAGATGGCTTCTTCTCTCTTTTTGGATCTCAATACAAAGTTCTCCCCCTCTCTCGTGGAGATCTATTCGATGTAATCTTCTTCTTTTTGCGGTGTGTTTGTTGAGACCGATGAATTGTGGGTTTATGATCAAGTTTATCTATGAATAATATTTGAATCTTCTTTGAATTCTTTTATGAATGATTGGTTATCTTTGCAAGTCTCTTCGAATTGTCCGTTTGGTTTGGCCAACTAGATTGGTAGTTCTTGCCATGGGAGAAGTGCTTAGCTTTGGGTTTGATCTTGCGGTGTCCTTTCCCAGTGACAGAAGGGGCAGCAAGGCACGTATTGCATCATTGCCATCAAGGATAACAAGATGGGGTTTATTTCATATTGCATGAATTTATCTCTGTACATCATGTCATCTTGCTTAAGGTGTTACTTTGTTTTTAACTTAATACTCTAGATGCATGCTGGATAGCGGTCGATGAGTGGAGTAATAGTAGTAGATGCAGAATCGTTTCGGTCTACTTGTCACGGACGTGATGCCTATATACATGATCATGCCTAGATATTCTCATAACTATGCTCAATTCTGTCAATTGCTCAACAGTAATTTGTTCACCCACCGTAGAACACTTATGCTCTTGAGAGAAGCCACTAGTGAAACCTATGGCCCCCGGGTCTATTCTCATCATATTAATCTCCATCACTTTAATCTTGCTTTGCTTTTTTACTTTGCCTTTACTTTTCACTTTGCATCTCTATACCAAAAATACCAAAAATATTATATCTATCAGATCTCACTCTCGTAAGTGACCGTGAAGGGATTGACAACCCCTAATCGTGTTGGTTGCGAATAGCTATCGTTTTGTGCAGGTACGAGGGACTTGAGCGTGGCCTCCTACTAGATTGATACCTTGGTTCTCAAAAACTGAGGGAAATACTTACGCTACTCTGCTGCATCATCCCTTCCTCTTCGGGGAAATCCAACGCAAGCTCAACAGGTAGCAAGAAGGATTTCTGGCGCCGTTGCCGGGGAGGTTTGCGCAAGTTAAGATTTGACTCCCGACAACGAGCCATTTCTGGCGTCGTTGCCGGGGAGTCTACGCAAAAAGTCAACATACCAAGTACCCATCACAATCGCTATCTCTCGCATTACATTTATTTGCCATTTGCCTCTCGTTTTCCTCTCCCCCACTTCACCCTTGCCGTTTTATTCGCCCTCTCTTTCCCAATCTCCTTCTCCTTCTCCGCCTCTTTTTCCTGTTTGCTCTTGTTTGCTCGTGTGCTAGTTTGCTTGCTTGTCGTTATGTCTGAAATTGGGGAAGTTATCGCCAATATGGGCGATAACAATATCATGGAAAATTCTGATGCTCCTGCTGAAGAACCCCCTACCTACCATACAAAAAGATTTCGAATCGGTAGTGGTAATATTATTGGAAAAGGAGTTATTCAAGATTTCTTTACTTGTGCCGGTGCTTTGCCCTCTATGGGCGGTTCTATTCTCCATAGAACTAGTAGTCTTGCGGACGCTATTTCCATGCTTATCGTTGAACTTGAAAGGCAATTTATGCATATGCACCCATCTATACAAAGAGTTTTCCTAGAATTTTCTAATATCGAGCATTCCTCTATTAAGCGTGCCGCTACTATCTTTTTGGCTCATGAATTCAGATTTATAAAAAAAGAAGCCAAAGAAATCTTTGTGCACTATAGGGTGGACGCTGGTCGTCCTCCCATAGAATCTATCCTCTTCGATCAAGAAGAAACTATGCGCTTTCAATCTCTTGACTATGTTGCTTTTAATGAAAACCTCAGAAAAAAGGTGCCAATCAATATTTTAATTAATAGAATCTCTGAACTTAATGATGATTTGGCTATTCGAAATAATGAGCTAGGATGCTCTCTTGATTTTAGGCTCACAAGGTTCTGTCAAAAGAATGCTTATAATGATGAATTGGTTGTACAATACGAAGGGCCGAAAGAGGAACCTATACCTCCTAAAATTGATCTTGGGGACTTCTGTCCTATTAAATTTAGCCATTTCGATTACTTTTGCTTGCCTCAAAGAAAACTTGCTGCCGAACATAGAGAATATGAAATGAGTTTCACCGATCTATCTTATTACTACGGCAATACCTAGATCTATCCTCGCTTTTATGCCTAGCTAGGGGCGTTAAACGATAGCGCTTGTTAGGAGGCAACCCAATTTTATTTTTATTCCTTGCTTTTTGCTCCTGCTTAGTAATAAATAAATTATTTAGCCTCTGTTTTGGTTGTGTTTTTTGTGTTTAATCAGTGTTTGTGCCAAGTAGAACCGTTGGGAACACTTGGGGAAAGTCTTGTTGAACTTGCTGTAAAAAACAGAAACTTTAGCGCTCACGAGAACTGCTGTCATTTTTATTTAAAGAGTGCTATTTAGTCAATTCTTTTTTAAGATGATTAATAGATAAATTCCTCGCGTCCAGCAATTTATTTTAGAATTGTTTGGGTTCCATATCTTGCGCTAGCTACAGATTACTACAGACTGTTCTGTTTTTGACAGATTCTGTTTTTCGTGTGTTGTTTGCTTATTTTGATGAATCTATGATTAGTAAAATAGTTTATAATCCATATAGAAGTTGTAATACAGTAGTTTTAACACTAATATAAATAAAAAATTAGTTCATTACAGTACCTTGAAGTGGTCTTTTGTTTTCTTTCGCTAACGGAGCTCACGAGTTTTCTACTTTATGTTTTGTGTTGTGAAGTTTTCAAGTTTTGGGTGAATTCTTGTGATGGATTATGGAACAAGGAGTGGCAAGAGCCTAAGCTTTGTGATGCCCATGGCACCCCCAAGATAATACAAGGACACCAAAAAGTCAAAGCTTGGGGATGCCCCGGAAGACATCCCCTCTTTCGTCCACTTCCATCAGTAATTTACTTGGAGCTATATTTTTATTCACCAACATGATATGTGTTTTGCTTGGAGCGTCTTGTATTATTTATGTCTTTGTGTTTTAGTATGCCACAATCATCCTTGTTGTACACACCTTTTGAGAGAGCCATACATGAATTAAAATTTGATAGAATACTCTATGTGCTTCACTTATATCTTTTGAGCTATGTAGTTTTGCTCTATGTGCTTCACTTATATCTTTTGAGCATTATAATTTTGCTCTATGTGCTTCACTTATAACTTTTGAGCTAAGTAGTTTTGCTCTATGTGCTTCACTTATATCTTTTGAGCATTATAATTTTACTCTATGTGCTTCACTTAGATCTTTTAGAGCACGGTGGTGGATTTGTTTTAAAGAAACTATTGACCTCTCATGCTTCACTTAAATTATTTTGAGAGTCTCTTAATAGCATGGTAATTTGCTTAATAATAATATGCTTGGTATTCAAGATTTGTGAAACTTTCTTTTGAGTGTGTTGAATACTAAGAAAAGATTGAAATATGATAATTGTTTTGAAATATGGAGGTGATAATATTAAAGTCATGCTAGTTGAGTAGTTGTGGATTTAAAGAATACTTGTGTTAAAGTTTGTGATTCCCGTAACATGCACGTATGGTGAACCGTTATGTGATGAAGTCGGAGCATGATTTATTTATTGATTGTCTTCCTTATGAGTGGCGGTCGGGGACGAGCGATGGTCTTTTCCTACCAATCTATCCCCCTAGGAGCATGCGCGTAATACTTTGCCTTGATAACTTCTAGATTTTTGCAATAAGTATATGAGTTCTTTATGACTAATGTTGAGTCCATGTATTATATGCACTCTCCCCCTTCCACCTTTGCTAGCCTCTCTAATACCGCGCACTTTTCGCCGGTATCATACACCTACCATATACATTCCTCAAAACAGCCACCATACCTACCTATTATGGCATTTCCATAGCCATTCCGAGATATATTGCCATGCAAATTTCCACCGTTCCATTTATTATGACACACTCCATCATTGTCATATTGCATATCCCGGTACATCGCCGGAGGCATTCATATAGAGTCATATTTTGTTCTAAGTATCGAGTTGTAAGAAAAATAGAAGTGTGATGATCATCATTATTAGAGCATTGTTCCAGTAAGGAAAGGATGATGGAGACTATGATTCCGCCACAAGTCGGGATGAGACTCCGGAAGAAAAATAAAAGAGGCCAAAGAAGCCAAAAAAAGAGAAAATAAAAGAGGCCATAAAAAACAAAAAAGGCCCAAATAATAAAAAAATAAAAAATGAGAGAAAAAGAGAGAAGGGATAATGTTACCATCCTTTACCACACTTGTGCTTCAAAGTAGCACCATGATCTTCATAGTAGAGAGTCTCTCATGTTATCACTTTCATATACTAGTGGGAATTTTACATTATAGAACTTGGCTTGTATATTCCAATGATGGGCTTCCTCAAATTGCCCTAGGTCTTCATGAGCAAGCAAGTTGGATGCACACCCACTTAGTTCCTTTTGATGAGCTTCCATATACTTATAGCTTTAGTACATCCGTTGCATGGCAATCCCTACTCACTAACATTGATATCTATTGATGGGCATCTTCATAGCCCGTTGATACGCCTAGTTGATGTGAGACTATCTTCTCCTTTTTGTCTTCTCCACAACCACCATTCTATTCCACCTATAGTGCTATATCCATGGCTCACGCTCATGTATTGCGTGAAAATTGAAAAAGTTTTGAAAAAGTTAGAGTATGAAACAATTGCTTGGCTTGTCATCGGGGTTGTGCATGATTTAAATACTTTGTGTGGTGAAGATAGAGCATAGCCAGACTATATGATTTTGTAGGGATAACTTTCTTTGGCCATGTTATTTTGAGAAGACATAATTGCTTTGTTAGTATGCTTGAAGTATTATTATTTTTATGTCAATATAAACTTTTGTCTTGAATCTTTCGAATCTGAATATTCATATCACAATTAAGAAGATTTACATTGAAATTATGCCAAGTAGCACTCTGCATCAAAAATTCTCTTTTTATCATTTACCTACTCGAGGATGAGTAGGAATTAAGCTTGGGGATGCCTGATACGTCTCCAACGTACCTATAATTTTTGATTGCTCCATGCTATATTATATACTGTTTTGGACTATATTGGGCTTTATTTTCTACTTTTATATTATTTTTGGGACTAACCTATTAACCGGAGGGCCAGCCCAGAATTGCTGTTTTTTGCCTATTTCAGTGTTTCGAAGAAACGAAATATCAAACGGAGTCCAAACGGAATAAAACCTTCGGGAACGTGATTTTCTCACCGAACGTGATCTAGGAGACTTGGACCCTACTCCAAGGAGTCAAAGAGGCGGTCACGAGGGTGGGGGCGCCCCCCCTAGGGTGCGCCCCCTGCCTCGTGGGCCCCTCGATGCTCCACCGACGTACTCCTTCTTCCTATATATACCTACATACCCCCAAACGATCGAAGAAGGAGACAAAAACCTAATTCCACCGCCGCAACTTTCTATATCCACGAGATCCCATCTTGGGCCTGTTCCGGAGCTCCGCCGGAGAGGGCCGTCATCACGGAGGGCTTCTACATCATCATAGCCTCTCCGATGAAGTGTGAGTAGTTTACCTCAGACCTTTAGGTCCATAGTTAGTAGCTAGATGGCTTCTTCTCTCTTTTTGGATCTCAATACAAAGTTCTCCCCCTCTCTCATGGAGATCTATTCGATCTTCTTTTTGCGGTGTGTTTGTTGAGACCGATGAATTGTGGGTTTATGATCAAGTCTATCTATGAATAATATTTGAATCTTCTCTGAATTCTTTTATGTATGATTGGTTATCTTTGCAAGTCTCTTCGAATTGTCCGTTTGGTTTGGCCAACTAGATTGGTAGTTCTTGCCATGGGAGAAGTGCTTAGCTTTGGGTTCGATCTTGCGGTGTCCTTTCCTAGTGACAGAAGGGGCAGCAAGGCACGTATTGCATCGTTGCCATCAAGGATAACAAGATGGGGTTTATTTCATATTGCATGAATTTATCTCTCTACATCATGTCATCTTGCTTAAGGCGTTACTCTGTTTTTCACTTAATACTCTAGATGCATGCTGGATAGCGGTCGATGAGTGGAGTAATAGTAGTAGATGCAGAATCGTTTCGGTCTACTTGTCACGGACGTGATTCCTATATACATGATCATGCCTAGATATTCTCATAACTATGCTCAATTCTGTCAATTGCTCAACAGTAATTTGTTCACCCACCGTAGAATACTTATGCTCTTGAGAGAAGCCACTAGTGAAACCTATGGCCCCCGGGTCTATTCTCATCATATTAATCTCCATCACTTTAATCTTGCTTTGCTTTTTACTTTGCCTTTACTTTTCACTTTGCATCTCTATACCAAAAATACCAAAAATATTATATCTATCAGATCTCACTCTCGTAAGTGACCATGAAGGGATTGACAACCCCTAATCGCGTTGGTTGCGAGTAGCTATCGTTTTGTGCAGGTACGAGGGACTTGAGCGTGGCCTCCTACTGGATTGATACCTTGGTTCTCAAAAACTGAGGAAATACTTACGCTACTCTGCTGCATCATCCCTTCCTCTTCGGGGAAAGCCAACGCAATCTCAAGAGGTAGCATATGCCTCTACTTGACTAGCTCGTTAATCAAAGATGGTTAAGTTTGAAGACCATAGACATGTGTTGCCATTTGATGAACGGGGTCACATCATTAGAGAATGATGTGATGGACAAGACCCATCCGTTAGCTTAGCATAAATGATCGTTTAGTTTTATTGCTATTGCTTTCATCATGACTTATACATGTTCCTATGACTATGAGATTATGCAACTCCTGAATACCGGAGGAACACCTTGTGTGCTATCAAAAGTCACAACGTAACTGGGTGATTATAAAGATGCTCTACAGGTGTCTCCGATGGTGTTTGTTGAGTTGGCATAGATCGAGATTAGGATTAGTCACTCCGATTGTCGGAGAGGTATCTCTGGGCCCTCTCGGTAATGCACATCACTATAAGCCTTGCAAGCAATGTGACTAATGAGTTAGTTACGATATGTTGCATTACAGAATGAGTAAAGAGACTTGCCGGTAACGAGATTGAACTAGGTATGATGATACCGACGATCAAATCTCGGGCAAGTAACATACCGATGACAAAGGGAACAACAGATGTTGTTATGCGGTTTGACCGATAAAGATCTTTGTAGAATATGTAGGAACCAATATGAGAATCTAGGTTCCGCTATTGGTTTTTGACCAAAGATGAGTCTCAGTCATGTCTACATAGTTATCGAACCCGTAGGGTCCGCACGCTTAACGTTCGATGGCGATCGGTATTATGAGTTTATGTGTTTTGATATACCGAAGGTAGTTCAGAGTCCCGGATGTGATCACGGACATGACGAGGAGTTTTGAAATGGTCGAGACATGAAGATTGATATATTGGAAGGTTATATTTGGACACCAGAATGGTTTTGGATGAGTTCGGGCATAGTACCGGGTGGTTACCGAAACCCCCCGTGGGCTTAATGGGCCTACATGGGCTTTAGTGGAAGAGAGAGAGGAGGCGGCCAAGAGTTGGGAGCGCACCCCCCCAAGCCCAATCCGAATTGGGAGGGGGCCAATCCCCTTTTCCTACTTCTCCTCTTCCCCTTCCTTCCCCCTCCTATTAGGACTCGGAAAGGGGGGAAACCTACGAAAAGTGCAAGCAGCTCCCGAGCTCCATGACTCTTGGTATTTGAAAGTTTTGAAAAACACACGTCTAGTGCTCAGAAAAATCTGAAAAAATACATGAATACATACACATATTCCTAAGGCCCGGTAAAAATCTGATAAAAAATACTTATATTTTGGGAAATACAAAAAAGAGAAATTTCTGACATAAATGACACTGTTGTTCTGTTATACACTGTCAGAAATTTGTTTTTTTCTATATCCCAAAACAAAACGATATTTCTACCGAAACTTGCCACGGCTATTCGGAATGTGTATGTGTATCCCTGGAAAAAACTTCACATTTTTCTAAAACTTCAAAAGCATGAATTTCAAAATATTTAAATATAGAGAGACTGGTGCTCGGGAGCTGCAAATCTGCACTCGGGAAACCTACTCCTAGTAGGAGTAGGAATCTCCCCTTGGGGGCGCACCATGAGGCCGGCCGGCCCCCTCCTCCCCTCCTTTATATACGGGGGAGGGGCACCCCATAGACACACAAGTTGACAATTGTTTTAGCCGTGTGCGGTGTCCCCCTCCATAGATACACACCTCAGTCATATCGCCGTAGTGCTTGGGCGAAGCCCTGCGCCGGTAACTTCATCATCACCGTCAACACGCCGTCGTGCTGACGAAACTCTCCCTCGGCCTCAACTGGATCAAGAGTATGAGGGACGTCACCAAGCTGAACGTGTGCAGATCGCGGAGGTGCCATGCGTTCGGTACTTGATCGGTTGGATCGTGAAGATGTTCGACTACATCAACCGCATTTCTTAATGCTTCGCTTCCGGTCTACGAGGGTACGTAGACATACTCTCCCCTCTCGTTG
The DNA here is from genome assembly GCF_018294505.1 of Triticum aestivum. NCBI lineage: Eukaryota > Viridiplantae > Streptophyta > Magnoliopsida > Poales > Poaceae > Triticum > Triticum aestivum. The sequence continues at coordinate 136,440,845 of NC_057803.1, read as the reverse complement.
CTATGCATCCCTAGATAGATCTTGCGTGATCGTAGGAATTTTTTTGAAATACTGCGTTCCCCAACAATGATGCGAACTGGGTCCGTGATCTGGGGATTATCCTTGTTGCTGCATAGAAGAATTATGTCCTTGATGCACCGCTAAGTGATAGACCTATTGCAAGAGCAGATACAGATGTTATGAACGTTTGACAAGCTCGATATGATGACTACTTGATAGTTTGGTGCACCATGCTTTACGGCTTAGAATCGGGACTTCAAAAACGTTTTGGACGCCATGGAGCATATAAGATGTTCCAAGAGTTGAAATTGGTATTTCAGACTCATGCCCATGTCGAGAGGTATGAGACCTTTGACAAGTACTTTGCCTACAAGATGGAGGAGAATGGCTCAGCCAGTGAGCATGTACTCAGAATGTCTGGGTAGTACAATCATTTGAATCAAGTGGGAGTTAATCTTCCAGATAAGATAGTGATTGACAGAGTTCCCTAGTCACTATCACCAAGTTACTAGAACTTTGTGATAAACTATAATATGCAAGGGATGACAAAAACGATTCCTGAGCTCTTCGTGATGCTGAAATCGGCGAAGGTAGAAATCAAGAAAAAGCATCAAGTGTTGATGGTTGACAAGACCACTAGTTTCAAGAAAAAAGGGCAAAGGAAAAGAAAGGGAACTTCAAGAAGAATGACAAGCAAGTTGCCACTCCCGTGAAAGAGCCCAAAGCTAGACCTAAGCCTGAAACTGAGTGCCTCTACTGCAAAGGAAATGGTCACTGGAAGCGGATCTACCCCAAATACTTGGCGGATAAGAAGGATGGCAAAGTCAATAAAGGTATATTTGATATACATGTTACTAATGTGTATTTTACTAGCGTTCATAGTAACCCCAGGGTATTTGATACCGGTTCAGTTGCTAAGATTAGTAACTCGAACCAGGGGTTATAGAATGAATAGAGACTAGTTAAGGGCAAGGTGACGATGTCTGTTGGAAGTGATTCCAAGGTTGATAAGATCACCATCGCACGCTTCCTTTACCTTCGGGATTAGTGTTGGAGCTAAATAAATGTTATTTGGTGTTTGCGTTGATCATGAATATGATTGGATCATGTTTATTGCAATACGGTTATTCACTTAAGTCAGAGAATAATTGTTGTTCTGTTTACATGAATAAAACCTTCTACGGTCATACACCAAATGTAAATGGTTTATTGAATCTCAATCTTAGTGATACACATATTCATAATATTGATGCCAAAAGATGCAAAGTTGATAATGATAGTGCAACATATTTGTGGCACTGCCATTTAGGTCATATTGGCGTAAAGCGCATGAAGAAACTCCATGCAGATGGGATTTTGGAATCACTTGATTATGAATTATTTGATACTTGCGAACCATGCCTCATGGGCAAGATGACTAAAACTCTGTTCTCCAGAACAATGGACCAAGCCAATGACTTATTGGAAATAATACATACCGACGTATATGCGGTCCAATGAGTGTTGAGGCACGCGGCGGGTATCATTATTTTCTGACCTTCACAGATGATTTGAGCAGATATGGGTATATCTACTTGATGAAACACAAGTCTGAAAGATTTGAAAAGTTCAAAGAATTTCATAGTGAAGTGGAGAATCAGCGTAACAAGAAAATAAAGTTTCTATGATCTGATCGTGGAGGCAAATATTTGAGTTACAAATTTGGCCTTCATTTAAAAGAATGTGGAATAGTTTCACAACTCACGCCACCTAGGACACCACCGCATAATGGTGTGTCCGAACGTCGTCACCGTACTTTATTAGATATGTTATGATCTATGATGTCTCTTACCAATTTGCCACTATCGTTTTGGGGTTATGCATTAGAGACAGCTGCATTCACTTTAAATAGGGCACCATTTAAATCCGTTGAGACGACACTGTATAAACTGTGGTTTGGCAAGAAACCTAAGCTGTCGTTTCTTAAAGTTTGGGGTTGTGATGCTTATGTGAAAAAGCTTTAGCCAGATAAGCTCGAAACCAAATCGGAGAAGTGCGTATTCATAGGATACCCAAAAGAAACTATTGGGTACACACTCTATCACAGATCCGAAGGCAAGATCTTTGTTGCTAAGAATGGATCCTTTCTAGAGAAGGAGTTTCTCTCGAAAGAAGTGAGTAGGAGGAAAGTAGAACTTGATGAGGTAATTGTACCTTCTCTCGAATTGGAAAGTAGCTCATCACAAAAAACAGTTCTAGTGATGCCTACACAAACTAGAGAGGAATCTAATGATAATGATCATGAAACTTCAAATCAAGTTACTATCAAACCTCGTAGATCAACCAGAGTACGTTTCGCACCAGAGTGGTATGATAATCCTGTTCTGAAAGTCATGTTACTAGACCATGACGAACCTACGAACTATGAGGAAGCGATGATGAGCCCAGATTCCGCAAAATGGCTTGAGGCCATGAAATCTGAGATAGGATCCATGTATGAGAAAAAAGTGTGGACTTTGGTTGACTTTCCCGATGATCGGCGAGCCATAGAGAATAAATGGACCTTCAAGAAGAAGACTGACAATGATGGTAATGTTACTGTCTACAAAGCCTGACTTGTTGCGAAAGGTTTTCAACAAGTTCAAGGAGTTGACTACGATGAGACCTTCTCACCCGTAGCGATGCTTAAGTCTGTCCAAATCATGTTAGCAATTGCCGCATTTTATGAAATCTGGCAAATGGATGTCAAAACTGCATTCCTTAATGGATTTCTTAAATAAGAGTTGTATATGATGCAACCAAAAGGTTTTTTCAATCCTAAAGGTGCTAACAAAGTGTGCAAACTCCAGCGATCCATCTATGGACTGGTGCAAGCATCTCAGAGTTGGAATATACACTTTGATAAGGTGATCAAAGCATATGGTTTTATACAGACTTATGATGAAGTTTGTATTTACAAAAAAGTGAGTCGGAGCTTTGTAGCATTTCTGATATTATATGTGGATGACATATTATTGATTGGAAATGATATAGAATTTCTGGATAGCATAAAAGGATACTTGAATAAGAGTTTTTCAATGAAAGACCTCAGTGAAGTTGCTTATATATTGGGCATCAAGATCTATAGATATAGATCAAGACGCTTAATTGGACTTTCACAAAGCACATACCTTGATAAAGTTTTGAAGAAGTTCAAAATGGATCAGTCAAAGAAAGCATTCTTGCCTGTGTTACAGGGTGTGAAGTTGACTAAGACTCAAAAGCCGACCACGGCAGAAGATAGAGAGAAAATGAAAGTCATTCCCTATGCCTCAACCATAGGTTCTATAAAGTATGCCATGCTGTGTACCAAACTTATTGTGCACCTTGCCATGAGTTTGGCAAGGGGGAACAATAGTGATCCAGGAGTAGATCACTTGACAACGGTCAAAATTATCCTTAGAGGACTAAGGAAATATTTCTTGGTTATGGAGGTGATAAAGAGTTCGTTGTAAAGAGTTACGTCAATGCAAGATTTGACACCGATCTGGATGACTCTGTGTCTCGATCTGGATACATATTGTAAGTGAGAGAAATTATCTAGAGTATCTCCATGCAGAGTATTGTAGACATAGAAATTTGCAAAATACATACGGATCTGAATGTGGCAGACTCGTTGACTAAACTTCTCTCACAAGCAAAACATGATCACACCTTAGTACTCTTTGGGTGTTAATCACATAGCGATGTGAACTAGATTATTGACTCTAGTAAACCATTTGGGTGTTGTTCACATGGCGATGTGAACTATGGGTGTTAATCACATAAAGATGTGAATTATTGGTGTTAAAACACATGGCAATTGCATGCTACGTTCCCCAACAGGCCTATCATCAAGACCTATTCAAGCAACACAACAAGAAGTACTGTGACAAGCCCTTCACATTGCACCATTGCTACAAAGAACTTTGCCAAAATTAGAAGTGGAGTAGGAGAAACTCCAAGACCACACCGAAGAGGTCAAGGTTAAGCATACCCATTCATGAAGATGAGAAGGAGACAAGATGGAATGAGCTCAAGATGTTGGAGGACAAAAAGCAGAGGTCAATTAGCGGTCAAAGAGAGGAAGTTGAAGGTGGAGGAGCGTAGGCTTGCACTCCAGGATGAAAGGGTTGTGAATGAAAACAAGATTGAAGAACGTGCTATCATGTTCATGAACCCAACAAAAATGGATGCGACGGCAAAAAAAAACTGGGAGCTTACTCATGGAGAGATCTTGACCCAAACGGAGATCTCTCTTCAGAATCTTGGTGGTGGCCGTGTGGATGGTCGTGGTGGCCTTGGATATGATGATGGACAAGGAGAAGATGGTGGTGGTGGCCCTGTGGATGGTGGTGAACTTGGAGGTGATGATGATGGAGGTGGTCAGGATTTATTTGTTGACGATGGTGTACAAATATTTTTACCTTTAGGGCATATTTCCAACAATATCCTCCTCTAAATATAGGAAATCGGTTAGGTTTGGCCACAGTTAAAGGAGGAAAGTTATACCCCTCTAAAGAAACTCGACCGTATACTCCTCTAAGTTAGGGATGCTCTTATATCGTCGATATGGCGGGGCATGGGCATGTGCATGCTGGCTTGCCAACCCGACACACGACTATTGCGTGTGTGATTGACTCTTTTTTCCTTGGTACATGTATAGTGATACTATCTTAGAAGTGTCACTCAGAATAAATACTGATGTGGAGCAAAGAAAACAAAAAAGGAACTGAGCACTTCTAATATCGCCCCTCTTATCTTTTTCAAATAAACATCAACTTTATTAAATAGAAATAACGGTTACATCGTGAGTAAGAAGAGGTAGAATATCATCCATAGGCTCCTTAAACCAATCCCTTGTCACGAAAAATTTCTCTAGCCTAGCAAGTTCATGAGCCAACTTATTTGCTTCCCTATTACAATATTCAAACCTAATAAGAGAAAACCCACAAGCCATAAAATAGCAATCATCAAACAATGCCGCCGATTGTCCTCCATTCTTTTTTGTTAATCACTTTCATATTGTTGGAGTTAACAACAAAATAATTGCAACCCGCCTTCCATGCAAGGAATAAGCCAAACCTTAAAGTCAACGCTTCTGCTCCTAATACATCAACACACCAATCAATCATCAAGTTTCGACCAACAATAAACCTTCCTTTGTCATCTCTGAGGAGAGCCCCAGCTGTGCCCCTAAGCAGATCATGATCAAAAGAAGCATCAACATTCAGCTTAACAAAACTCATCAATTAGTACATATTAATTAGTACATTCTCTCTTATATTATAGCAACAATAATTTCTCACCACATATTAAGGAATATGTTGTTACTGGACATCAGACTGAAAAATCATCCATTGTACTTCTGCATTATATTTTATTGTAATCTCTAGATTACTGCGTTGCATCACCTGTATGCAAGAGTAATCATCGCTTACCCGGAAAATAAAAAAGAGTAATCATCGCAGGCAAGCATGCGCATTGACAATGCATGGGCCCGTGTCTTCTACTCCAAGTCAGCGAGCGGTCGTTGCTCCTGAAATGTGTATAGTAACGCAAACCTTGTCTAGGCAACAACGTGGTACCGAATATCGATCCCACGCGGCAAAGGCAGCACAGCTGATCATTGCCTCCCGTATCTGTGCACGATCGTACGCAAAGGTGCGTGATACAGCCAGCTCCCAGCTAAACAAATCGACAGACGGACGGGCGAATTTGTCTCCGGCGACTTAACTAAACTACAACATGGTCCGACGCGACTACTAGAGAAGTAGAGATCCGTTGGTCGATCAGATCCACACAGCTGAAATGCATACGTCTATATACTCTTACCAGATTGCTACAAGTTGTGGCCACGGAATGCAGCGGTGAGCCGGTGATCGTGATCAGGTCATGCACTAACTACTCCACGGAATGCTGCAGTAGTTAGTTACATTTTATACTCCAGGTGCATACAGCAGTCCCTTCTAGAGTAATAGTAATCTCCAGGTGCCAAGAATCTGAGAACATTACCGTATTCACATTTTTTTTCTTGTGAAAAACAGCCATATTACGAGATTAAAAACTCTCCCAGCTGAAGATCCGATGCAGCGATGGCAACCGCCGGTGGACACAATCTAGCATATCTTTAGTTTAGAGAAGGTACGTGCAGGGCACGATGAAGCAGACCAAACAACGGGTGGAAACGCCGACACGCCGTGTACGTACGGCCGGCGTCCCTATCGCCGTCACCTTTATTGTCCTGTCTGTACCTCCCAAACCTAACACGACCGACGATGGCTAAGCACCTACTAGAACCAGACAGTTGGGTGCTTTACCGTCCGTCCAGTAGAGTACTAGATACATCCATTTAAGCAATAACTAATTTCATATCTTTTATAAATTGGCCTATCTTTTGTACGTATTATGCACAGAACAAGCAAAGGGGCCCAGAGCCAAGATATGGTATAGGACTTGGCGAAACACTCCACTTTGCGGTGCAGTGCAGCAAAACCAACCCGGTTACCGTGACACCAGCTGCGCTGCACACGATCCCAGCCATCGTGTTAGATCGGACGGCTGAAAAACGCCCAGGGAGTCGAATGCTTTGGATCTCAATCCAGCAACAGCACTAGTATATTGCTAGGCATTCGTATCTTAAATTCTTAATCACTTTGGATCGACCGGCCATGCAGGGCGACGCTCGATCGAGGGCATGAGTCGTCGTCGAGTGATTGGCCGGTGCTCGTTGGCTTATCGTGTATTCTTGCGTCCATGGTTGACCGTGCTTTTTTTTTCCTATCCAGATTTTTAAGTACTCCAACCAGTGGTGCGGTGCGGTTAGTGGTTACCGGTCGTAGTCTAGCCGGTGGGGTGTCTCATGCTCGTTTTTATGGTCGGGGATTTATGGCGACAGCGGCGTCACGACCGCTTCTTTCACGTGATGTGCACGAGCTAGCTAGCATGGGCTTCATGTGCGTCTCGCGTGGAACCAAAGGATCTCTTCTCCAAAATGTCTTTTTTTTTTGGGTTTCTTCAAAATGTTTGAAGCTTCATTCGTTCTAAGTCAAAAACAAATTAAGTTTACACTCCCTCCGTATCAAAATAATAAAATATGTTTAGACTAATTTAGCTAAAAAACGCCTTTTTTTTGCGAAGGAGCTAAAAAACGCCTTATATTTTAATACATAGGTAGTAGTATTTTGGACGGATCAATTTCTCTCGTTTTTAACTTGCCTGGATGATTAGTGTTTTGGTCGTGGAACCTTTGTTTACCAATTGGCGACTTTATTAATATAAAGTCAGATTGACGCTTTTTATCTTTAAAAAACACTTCCTCCCGTCTCCTTCTCTAACCTAAATTTTTTCTCTTCAGATTTCATCACGAGCCCGTGGATACGTCTCCCTTTTGCCCGCGCTCCGACGGTTGGTGGCGGAGAGGAAATCCCGACGCCTCCACTCTGGTTAGTAGTTTAGGTTAGATTTTTTTTGTCCTAGCAGGTGGGTGTCCGGGCAAATGACGACGCTTCTTCTTAGTTTGTCTTCTGGGCTTTGATACTCCTCAAGTTTATCCGTTTGTACATAGTCAATAGAGCTCCGGCATAGATTCCTGCAGTCTCCTTGGGATGGTGAGGTTAGAGTTTCTCATAATGTGACTAAAGTTGGTGTCCGGTACTTCAAATCTATGAAAGGGTTCAACGGCGATGATTGCGACTTTCAGGCCGTTGGTCTTTAGGCGCACGTGCACAAAGACTTCTCGGCTGGCATCGACAAGGTTGAGCCGGCTCCGGTAGGGGAGTAGCGACAACGGTGCGTCGACAGCTCGTTCTCACGGCAGTAGTGGTCGTTCGATGGTCTGAGAATCTCGATGTAATTTTTATTATATTTGAGATGTTTTGTACTTCCAATGAAATTTTATAATACATCTGATCCTTTTCGCAAAAAGAAAAACAAATTAAGTTTGACTAAGTTTTTAGAAAAAAAAGTATATCAACATCTACAACATCAAATTAGATTCGTTCTAGTTCTTTGCAGGATTCAATCGGTGGTGGCCTCTCTTCTAGTGTGTTGGTCCTTCTGGGCTGAAGATCGGAGTCTCCCCCGCAGGATTCATGTTCTAGCCAGCTTCCGGTGAAGCGACGGCGGTGCGCCCTCGACTCACCCTGGTAGATGGGGTAGCTAGCCTCTCCTTGAACCTGGAGTGCTTGCATTGTTGTTTGATCCTTCAATATAGCTCTGCGGACTTTTGCTTCATTATATAAACACTATTATAATCATGGGATCAGAATAATATTCTGATCACAACCTGAACTGCGTGAGTAACGTGCCTGAACTTCCCTCTGTACGAACCCGACCTTCGGGCTATCTTCGCAACCGTGGCTTCCCCCGCGAATTATTCCGGTCGGTAGTGTTGTGTGGGATGTGACTGTAATCCAGATACTCATACCCGCATCTAAATGCTCATTTTGATTCGTAATTTTGAATTTTGGTGGATTCACTCTCGGGGCAGATGAACTCGTGTCTGTTTATAAGTTTAATGCATTCAGTGGATGTTTTGGAACCTCTAACATGATGGTAATTTGGTTTAAGTGCGAGTTTCGTGGGCAATTTGTCGTTAATTTCAATGGTTTGATTTGAGGCTCTGTGTTCTTCGTCCGCGGGAGTGGTTCCGCCGCTTTTGTAGATTTGTTATTTTTATTTGAGTATAGAGGGCGGATTTGATTGCAGTAGTGAGATTGGACCGTTCATGCGTTGTTAATTCCATCGGGAAGGCGAATACACCGCTGAAATCGGGCGATTGGATCTCGTGTCCGCCGGTGCTGGTTTTCGGTTCTTCAATGAGACAGCTTGGTTGATTTATCGTTTTGATGTTAGGGCGCAATAGGATATCGTTCGAGGTCGTGGCCTGAGAAGGTGTAGTCACCCAAGGGATTAAATCTGAAAAGCAAATTCGATAATGCGTTTTTTTCAGTGATTCTACTATCTGTGTTACAGAGTTGGACTTCTGCACCTTTTGTGCTTGAACTTCCGTTATGAAGGATTTTTGCCACATCAACGGGTGCAGGTGCAACAGCAGGTACTAGTTGTTTGTCAAACGCTTTGATGGTTGCTACTTACTCAAGTTTCAGGGTATGCCGATCTGATCACCATGAGCATGGACCTGCTGCTCGTTCATCTTGCTGAACTATTGTGCTCCATTGTTGTTGTCTTTTATCATGAGCGTGGACCTGCTTCTCGTTCATCTTGCTGGACTGTTGTGTTCCATTGTTGTTTTTGACCTTAAGAAAAAGTACAAGACGCAATCTTATGTGGTGGGTTCGATTGTTTTGCGCAGAAACTTTAGTATTCAGATAAGAGTTAGAAGTGTGCGTTGCTCTTGTCGAGATTTAAATCCTTCACAGCTTAAAAAGTATCTTGAGTGAGAAACCGTGTGAAGTAAGACTGACGACACAAGTGACCCGTGTGTCTGAGGCGACGCACGCGTGGGCTAGTTGAATATACTGAAACGGACGCCAGGCAGCAGACACAAACTCCGTAGCTCGTTTTCTCCCTTATCTTCAGTCAGCACATCCCCTGTTGTTGAAGATACAGTTTAATTTTGGTTCGTGACTCCCAAAAGATTTGTCACAATTTTGCGCCAAATTTAACTTTAGTTTAGAAAATAGATTTACAAGTGTACTTTGCTCCGGTCGATATTTAAAAACCTTCATAACCACAGTTCACGAGTATCTTGAGTGAGAAACCGTGTGGCCGGGGGTGAAGTAAAACTGATGCCGCGTGTCAGACACAACTGGCCTGTGTGTCTGAGGCGGCGCGTGGGCTGGCTGGGTGCATACTGAAACTGACGCCCGGCGGCAGACACAAGCTCCACTGCGTCTAGCACCATGTGTAACTCATTTTCTCCCTCTCTTGTACTTGATAGACATGTCTTCCTCGTAGCCGTAAGTTGTCTTTGTCACAGGATTGGTCTGCACATGTCAAAAAGTAAGATATTAGTCGAAGCAGAATCATGGGTTTCATTTTTTAAAATTCAAAGTGCACATGTTGAAGGTAAACAGAACATGATGGTGGTGTTTTGTACTTGTCATCATACCATGCTGGTCATTGTTTGCTCGTTCTCCTTCTGCATCCAAGTTTGTATGCAAGCATTGACCCGCCTAGCAAACTTGTGTAGGTTCTGGGTCCCCTTGACAAACCCTTTCTTTAGCACGTGGTTCATGCTCTCGCTTCGTTGTGTGGAAGTCATTCTAGCACAGAAAATGTTCTTGTAATATGCTGAAATCCACATCTTCCTATCACTCCAGAGTTGCATCATCATCTGGTAGTTCTTCAGGTGGTACTTGTGCACGAGTTCAGCCCAGGCATCTTCAAACTCTGTTGGCATCAACGGCCAGTTCAATATAGCTGTGAACTCCTCTTTGAATGTTTTATACTTTTTGTACAGCAATGCGAGGTATCCCTGTACTTCTTCAATATGTGCCAATGGCATAGTTTGTGGACGGTGTTTGGAAATGATTGTGGTATAGCTTTCGCCATCGATGGGCACTGGTCTGCATGAATTAAAAAAATGAAACTTGATTCTTTTTTGTACTTATGGTGAACTTATGTTGCACAAGTAATTGAACTTCACATCTAGTAGTATGGCTATCTAAGAATGTCACATGTATTTTTTTCTTACAACAGTGTTGCTGAACTTCTGTGGTACCAGTGCTTGAACTTCACAGTTAGTAGTAGGACAAACTAGTAGTGTCACACTCAAAATTTTTCTTACAGCAGTGTTGTTGAACTTCTATGGTAGTAGTGATTGAACTTCACATAAATAACTATGTTTTTCTGAACATGCTACATATTTTTATCTAACAGCTTTGTCCTTGAACTTCTATGATTCATGTACTTGAACTTCACATTCATAACTACTTTTTTTCTAAACATGTGACATATAATTTTGCTTTCTTGTATTGCTAGTTGGACTTCTATGCTAACAGTGGTTGAACTGCATTCTTTACATATTTTTCAGAAAAAACAAATGTACCCAATCAACAGAGACCCATAGACTGAAAAGATGATGAAACTTGAGGAGTTTTTTTTTGAACTCACCTGTTAGAATGCAAGTTGGGTGCTTGTTGTTCATGCACCGTAGAAATGTATCGAACAACCACTTGAATGACTTTGCATCTTCGTATCTTATCAGGGCAACAGCAAATATCGTTGACTGCAAGTGATGGTTTGTTCCAACAAACACTCCCAGGGGCATATGAAATATGTTGGTCTTGTAAGTCGTGTCAAATGTTACGCAATCGCCGAAGTCTTGATAGGCTCCTCGACAGCTTGCATTGGACCAGAAAATGGTTTTAATTGACTTGTCCTTGTCCACTTGGATGTCATAGAAAAACTCATCATTTATTGCCTTCATGTCTTTGAAGAATGAAACAAGTTTTAATACATCATCCAAATAATCTTTCCTTGCATTCATGGCTTTCCTGCAAATCACACGCCAACATGCATTTATTATTTTTGCTATCAAAGGGGTTGTGAGCTAGGATGCTATTTTACATTGCAGCATGTGGGTGTTTGAATACTTACTGGTTTAGTAGGTCTCGTCCGGTCATGCTTAGGAAGTAGCTTCCATCTTCATTTTCAGATAGCATGGACATGATTGTTGTGTGCTTGACATCATGGTACTGTAGGAGCTTTACATACTCCAGAATAGTGGGGTCATAATTCTTGTGTGAGTGCAAAAATACCAGCATGTCATCAGTTTGCATGAGCTGGTGATTATGATTGTACTCAATGTCCACTGCCACACATGTGTCATCCTCCTGCACCTTCACCCTCATTCTTGCATTGCAGCCTGTCCTCTATGATGTTTTGTTTCACTTCCTGTTGGCCTCTGAAACAGAAGATGTGTGTATCCCTTGGAAGGCGCAAACAAAATACTTGTGGTTGTCATTTCCACCCGTCTTCCTGATTCCAAAACCAGCGTGCCTGGCGTATCTGTTATAAAATTCCCTTGCTTTCTCTACATCTTTGAATCACATCTTTAGTCTTGGTATTAGATAATCCGGTAGATCCTGCGTCTGCAGAAAAAGAAAAAAAATCCAAACAGCATGTTAAAATGCAGTTTATGAACTTGTTATTCTGGAGGGAGCAGAAAATGTGCAGATAATACAAGATGCGTATATAATTTTTTTTGTTTCACTTACGTGCGTGTATGATCGCAACTCCGCCGGTGTCGGTTGCTGTCCCTCTGGGATGGGGCATGGCGGAGTAATCATAGTAGGATGTAGCAGTGGATCACGAGGAGGAAGGAGGGCTGAAGATGGCCTCTATCTTGTTTGCGTCCTTTTTGCTTGAGGTGGTTGTGGAGGTATTGCGATCCTGGTCTTGGTTTGCTCTTTTGTTTTGTGAAGCAATCCATCTACCTTATCACCCATACAATTCTGACTTGTAGCAGCAGCAGTAGGATCAAACAGTGGTAGTGTGCAGATCACTCCCCTCCGTGTGTGTGTTGCTGTTGGATTTGTCCTGGGATCTGGTTTAGTTGCTTCGCTTTGGCGTTGACGAGGCACACCAGGATAACCTCCAGAGTTACACGCATGACTTGAGCTAACCCCCTCCTCCATCGGCGTGCTTGGGAGCCTGCTTGTGGATACAAAGAATCCACGGGGGATTTCCGACGTCACCCAATTAGGTGGAGGCGCAAACCTGTGCGAATAGGGCTGTGACCCAGCATCTCGGAAGTATCCGTGTGTTTCGGGTGTCATCCATTTTTGGTCTGGAGCAGGTTGGTAATGATGTTGGTGCGTTTGAGGCGTGACCCATTGAGGGGGTGGTGCAACGCGTACAGGCTTTGGATTGTGTACTTGCTGCTGGGAACTTCTAAGCTTCTTCATGCGTCTCTCGTCTTCCTAACATAAAAGAAAAAAATGTTTATTAGCACACAAGTTATATCTGCCTATACCTTTGTAACTGAACTTAGCATTATTCACAGCCTGAACTTCTCATATAAAAGTGGTGATAGCCATCACACTATGCACTGAGCTGAGCATCTGCCAATACTTTTGTACCTGAACTGAGCACCCTTCGCAGAATTAACTTCACATCCTGTTTTTTAATTCTACAATATTTTATTACTTATATGCACCTAAACTGAGCACTGTCCACAACCTGAACTTCCTGTTTTGCAAAGGGGAAATACTGTCTATAGTTAAAAAACCTGAACCTTCATGCGTTTGAATGGATGGACTGCTAGTGCATACCAACCTGACCTTCATGTCATATCACGTGCATGTTTTATTTTCCTTTTTTTTGCACAGAACCAGAGACATACCAACCTGAACTCTAGCACACTTACTAGTTGAACTTCACATGTGAATGTGAATGCAGGCAGATTTTATAGTGTTTGTAGCCTGGACTGAGGCTCACATACTACCTGAACTTCACATGCCTGTAAGCAGGCAGATTTTTACAATGCTGTTTTGTAGCCTGGACTGAGGCTCACACACTACCAGAACTTCACATGGTTGTAAGCAGGCAGAATTTTAAAAAGCTTTTGTAGCCTGGACTGAGGCTCACACACCACCTGAACTTCACATAGTTGTAGGCAAATAACAAACTGAAGGAAGGAAGAAGTTCAACCATACCCTGGCTAGAAGTTCGGCCAATCTTTTTCCAGCAGCTGATGATAGGCCACCTTGAGAACAATTCGTCGTGGAGGTAGTAGAGGAATTCCATGGCAATCCATGTCTTGCAGGGGGCGCGAAGTTCATCTGCACGAAGCAAGAAGGTCAGAGAAGGCAAGATTGAAGAAGAAGGCAAAATTGGGAGGAAGTTCATGTACTTTTGCCGCTGAATTTGAGGGCGCAGCCGATGCTGCCTTCGCGGAGGAGTTGCTCCGTTGGTCGCGCCGCTCGCTGTTGCTTGCGTTGGGGCCGTCATCTGGTCTGCCGAGGCTTCGGGCGGCGACGATGGGACGAGGATGCGGCTTCCTGAAGTCCATGGTGGCTTCGCCGCATCCAGGCGACGCGGGCTCCCTCGCGCCGGCGTCCGCCGTCGCTCGCTCGCCCGCGCCGGTGGCCGGTGGCCGGCCAGGAGCTGGGGAAGGAAGGGAGGCGGCGGATCCGGCGAAGATCGGCGGCGATGAGGGGGAGGTCGGGGGATCGAGGGGGGATCGGGATCGGAATCGTGATCAGGTGGATCCTGTCGGGCCGACGGCAGTTCGGAAGTTCGGGAGGGCCCTGTCGGGCCCTATATAGGGCTGCTGTGATCCAAATAGTTATTCTAATCCTGGGAAGAATAGTGCCACTCTCTATATATATATATTTGATGTTGTAGAGTTTAGCAATATTTTTATATAAAGCGGGTCAAACTAAAAGAACTTTGACATAAGATAAAGCTAGAACTTCAAATATTTTTGGAACAAAAGAAGGAGCTGGTAGGGTGGATATGGAGATATACCTGGTGTCATGTTGTCAAGAGGAACTTTAGAAATGAAGACCAGAAAAATTGTTGAATTTACACATTTATCATAAATTTGGAAAGTCGCATGAACATATTTTAAAACTATAACCAAAAAATATGTATCTATTGAAGAACATTATTCTCTAATCGATAAAGCTCACAAGTTACCTTGAAAAATGTTGTAAAAATGTAGCCAATCCATCTAACATGGATGCAACGCCCATGTTGAGGGGTGGGCAGTTCATTGCCAGAGTTTATGGTCTTGACCCTTGATTTGGCATAGCGCACTTGTCATATGATGTTGGAAATATGAGCAATTTACCGAATGATTTTATTAACAGAAATACTAGATAAAGCATAACCAGTATAGTAGTGATAGAATAAGCCATGCGATTTGACAAAGATAAGGTAAACAACATCATCATATATGAACTGTAACTAAACATATCTAGAGCAAACAGTATAGCAAGTTGCATATATGAAATAGAGTCTAACATATCTAGGGCAAATACTATAGAGTCTAACATATCTTGGGCAAATACTGGAACAAGTAACTGTAGAAAGACCTCTAATAGAAAGGAGAAGAACACGTACGGGACAATAACAACAGAAGTGCTGGACCTGGGGTCGGTATCCTCGCCTGCCATGTCGTCGAGGAGGTCGTGGACGTCGGGGAAGAAGTCGTCATCGGGGAAGTAGTCGTCGGCGACCGGATCGTCCGTGATGAAGCAACCAGTAGTCGCGCTGAGCGCTCCCCAAAAACCTTATCACCCTTCTCCCGTACAGGACTCAAAGAGGTGCGGTTTCGGAGGCCTACTGTCCCGACCTGCGGTGCACGCCGCAAGCCGGGATGGAGAAGATCGTAGCAGCAGCGCAATGCTCAGGAACTTGTGTCGAGAGGAGGAAGAGGTTTTGGCGCGTCTTCTCTGGGAGGAGGGACCTCCCTTTTATAGGCGCAAGAGAAGGAGGCGAGAGGGCAGCGACGGGAGGTGAAATGAAGAGATGGAGATGAATCAAATAGCCAGCAGCCGACGAGCTGGACCGTTCGCATTCGAACTCCACTTTCGCAAAAATCTTTTCAGCTTCCGTGTGACCTTTCGTATACCCGTAGTGCGTGGCAAAAATTTAGACATCGGCTCGGCTCATTCCCGCGGCGCGGCGCGGCGTGACGAGGTGAGGCGTGGCGTGGCGAGGCGGGCGACGGAGGAGGAGCGCGCGTTGATGTCCCTCTTGTTCTCATGCTCATACAAGTGGGAAAAGAACCTCCCTTATAAGGAGGTCCAACTCCCACTCGACTAGTAATGTGGGACTAAACTTTAGTAGTATCCCTTGCCTTGCACAAATGGGCTAAGTGGGCCTCTAGGATTTATTAGGAATTTCTGAAACTGCTATTGGGCTAGGCCCAAAATAGACAAAATTCCAGCAATCCCCCACCAGATCCCAGAGGCACACAAAATTTGCCTTTGGTTCCAGAAACACTGTTTTATATACCGGTACTACAGTGGAGACTGTTAAGTTGAACTTCCACCTAGAACTCTATGCTACACTAGTAAGCAACTTGAACAGTGGACTGGGCCTTAAACTGCAAGTTTTCTGTGAATCTAGCTTCACATAAAGCCTTGACCAATACGTGGCTACCGTGGGTCTTCCCCGCGGGTGGATCTTATGCATCATACTCCGAGACCTTTCATGAGTTTACTAGAGAGAACCCTACTCTCATAGATTGCGACATTTAACAATCAGACTCATATAGGTGTGTTCTTCAAAAGATGTTCTGCATGACAACATTTCTGCTTAAAAGAGCCACTTAGAACACATTAAGATATACATCAACCTGCCATGCAGATTAGAAGAGTATTGCATCTTCATGGAGTGGTGTTGTTAATAGTAAGGATACTCTCCTCTCAGTTGACCAACAACTTGTCTTCCACATCTAATTCACGGGATCTCCGATCACATAGACTAGGTTACCACTGTGAACAACTCATATTGTGGGTCTCATACCCATCTCCCTCGATGCATTATCTATCACATTACGTGATAGACCTTTAGTAAAAGGATCTGCCAGATTTTTAGACGTTTGGATATAATCCAATGCGATAACTCCGAAGTTTCTCATTTTCCTGACAGACTTTAACCTTCTCTGAATGTGTCTTGATGACTTCATGTTATCCTTTGAGCTTCTCACTTTCGTGATCACAGTTTGATTGTCGCAGTTCATAAGAATACCCGGTACAGGTTTCTCAACAACCGGTAAGTCATTCAAGAGCCGGCGAAGCCAATCTGCTTCGACCGTAGATGTATCTAGTGTTGTGAGTTCTGCTTCCATTGTTGACCTCGTTAAGATGGTCTGCTTGCAAGACTTCCAAGAAACAGCGCCACCTCCATGAGTGAATACATATCTGGTCGTGGCCTTTATCTCATCAGCATCTGAGATCCAGTTTGAGTCACTATACCCTTCAAGCACCTTTGGGTGCCCGGTGTAGTGAATTCCATAATTTGCAGTGCCTTTCAAATAATGCAAAACTCTCTCTAGAGCTTTCCAATGCATATCTCCTGGTTTTGAAACAAACCGACTCAGTTTGTTAACAGCAAAAGAGATGTCAGGTCTTGTAGCACTGGCTAAGTACATAAGCGAGCCAATAATCTGAGAATACTTCAATTGGTCTCTAGCAATTCTTCAATTCTTTCGAAGCAACACACTAGCATCATATGGTGTTGGAGAGGGCTTGCAGTCACTGTAGCCAAAGTGACTCAAGATCTTTTCCACATAGTGAGATTGAAGCAAAGTAATCCCACCATCATTTTCTCTCAACAATTTGATGTTCAGAATGACATCAGCCACTCCTAAATCCTTCATCTCAAAACAGCGAGATAGGAAATCCTTGACCTCCTTAATAACATTCAGATTTGTTCCGAAAATCAGTATGTCATCAACATACAAGCAAAGGATAACTCCCTCGCCCCCACCATGGCGATAATACACACATTTGTCAGCTTCGTTTACAACAAAGCCTGCAGCTGTTAAAGTTCTTTCAAACTTCTCATGCCACTATTTAGGTGCTTGCCATACAAAGACTTCAGCAACTTGCACACTTTTCCTTCCTAACCATCTAGTACAAACCCATCTGGTTGTTCCATATAAATTTCCTCGTCCAACTCTCTGTTTAGGAAAGCAGTCTTAACATCCATTTGATGAACGAGAAGACCATGTGAGGCAGCTAGTGAAAGTAGAACTCGAATAGTGGTCAATCGAGCCACAGGTGAGTAAGTATCAAAGAAGTCTTCACCTTCCTTTTGGGTATAACCCTTAGCCATGAGCCGAGCCTTGTACTTTTCAATTGTACCATCAGGCCTAAGCTTCTTCTTGAATACCCATTTGCATCCTATAGGTTTGCACCCATAAGGACGATCAGTTATCTCCCAAATTTCATTCGCCAAGATGGAATCCATCTCGCTACGAACCGCTTCCTTCCAGTAGTCAACATCTTCAGATGCATAGGCCTCTGAAATAGAACTAGGAGTGTCAACTATGAGATACACAAGAAAATCATCACCAAAGGACTTTGTAGTCCTCTGTCTCTTGCTCCTAGTAGGAACTTCATTGTTCTCCTCCACAGGACTTTCAAAGTGTTCCATCGAAATGGCAGGTTCGGTAATTGTAACTGGTTCCTGATTCGATGAACTAGGCATCTCCTGATTAGATGAGGTAGTCATATCCTTCATGGGAAAGATATCTTCAAAGAAAGTTGCATCATTTGACTCCATGAAAGTATACCGACATGCATGTCAGGTACCTCAGATTTTACAACCAAGAATCTATAGCCAATGCTATGAAAATCATATCTCGGGAAAACACAATCCACAGTCTTTGGTCCAAGCTTCCGCTTCTTTGGAATTGGAATATTGACTTTCGCCAAACAACCCCATGTTCGTAGATAAGAGAGTTTTAACCTTTTCTTCTCCCATTCCTCGAATGGAGTTATCTCTTTGTTCTTTGTGGGAACTCGGTTTAGGACATGACATGCCGTCAATATCGCCTCCTTCCACCATGCCTTGGAGAGACCCGATGTGTCTAACATGGCATTAACCAAATCAGTTAGAGTACGGTTCTTTCTTTCGGCCACCCCATTTGACTGAGGTGAGTAGGGAGGCGTCCTCTCATGGATTATACCATGTTCCGCACAAAAAGCATCAAATTCATTGGAAAAATACTCTCCACCACGGTCGGACCTAAGCCTCTTGATTCTTCGATCAAGTTGGTTTTCCACTTCAGCTTTATAGATCTTGAAAAAGTTCAAAGCCTCGTCCTTAGATTTCAGAAGATATACACGACAGTATCTAGTGGAGTCGTCAATTAACGTCATGAAATATTTCTTTCCACCTTTTGTCAAAACGCCATTCATTTCACAAAGATCTGAATGTATGAGCTCTAGTGGTGCAAGATTTCTCGTTTCCACAGTCATGTGAGACTTACGAGGTTGCTTAGCTTGCACACACACTTGACACTTAGATCCCTTGACAGTGGTGAAACTAGGGATTAAGTTCAACTTTGCTAGTCGCGACATGCAACCAAAGTTAACATGACAAAGACGTGAATGCCACACATTTCATTCACTATCGTTGCAAACATGATTAACAACTTTATTGCAAACGTCTGATAAGGATAAATGAAACAGGCCTCTTGACTCATAGCCTTTACCAACAAAGGTTCCATACTTGGATATTACAAATTTATTCGACTCAAAGACAAACTTGTAGCCATCTCTACACAGAAGGGATCCGCTAACAAAAATTTTATTGACGGAGGGGACATAATGCACGTTCTTCAGCCGCACGATCTTCCCCGAAGTAAACTTCAGATCGGCCATGCCAACACCACGAACAGAAGCACTTGAACCATTGCCCATCAGCACGGTTGAAGTCCCTGCGGTCTGATAAGACGAAAACATGGAAATATCACCGCATACATGCACATTAGCACCCGTGTCAATCAACCAATCAGGAGAATGACATACTGAAAGAATAGTGGGAAATATACCATACCCAGCATCCTTCATATCAATGTCTCCAATGACAACATTAGTGGTCTTGCCGCCTTTCCCAGGATGACACTTGTCATAGCGATTAGGGCAACTAGGAGCCCAATGATCAGGATTCCCACACACATGACAGATACCTTTCTTCTTGTCATTCTTCTTCTTGAAGTTCTTGTGCTGGACAACCTTGTTCTTCCCATCAAACTTTACTTTACCATCAAACTTACTCTTGTTCTTAAACTTGTGGGGTTGGAAGTTCTGCTTCTGTACCACATTGGCACTAGATCCTCCCTCAATACCTCGAGCACGTGTGTCCTTTGCTCTCGCCTTTTCTTCCACATCAAGAGTGCCAATGAGATCCGGGACGGAAAACTCCTGCCTCTTATGCTTTAGCAAGGTAGCAAAGTTCCTCCATGAAGGAGGAAGCTTAGTGATGATACCTCTGGCAACAAACTTGTCCGGTAGCATACAACCGAAGTGCTCAAGTTCTCTAGCAAATGATTGTATCTCATGAGCTTGCTCAACCACGGAGCGCTCTTCAATCATCCTGTAATCATAGAATTGCTACATGATGTATAGCTCAGTGCCCGCATCCGAGACCCCAAACTTGGCCTCGAGTGCATCCCACATATCTTTTCCATTATCAATTTACGCATAAGCATCAACTATGTTCTCACCAAGAACACTCAAGAGAGCAGCCTTAAACAGAGTATCCATTTTCTGAAAGGCTTGTGCCTGTTGAGCATCAAGCTCTCCTTCAGGTTTGCCAAGAGTGGCGTCATAGCAACTCATGGTTTGAAACCATAAGACTACTCTCACGCGCCACCTCTTATAGTGGATACCCTCAAACATAGGAGGTCTCATGGAAGCAGCAAAACCACTCGGGGTAAATTGCCTATAATAAGGTTTTTGGATTGTTGGAAATATGAGCAATTCACCAATAATTTTATTAACAGAAATACTAGATAAAGCATGACCAGTATAGTAGTGATAAAACAAGCCATGCGATTTGACAAAGAGAAGGTAAACATCATCTTCATATATGAACTGTAACTAAACATATCTAAAGCAGACAGTATAGCAAGTTGCATATATGAAATAGAGTCTAACATATCTAGGGCAAATACTATAGAGTCTAACATATCTAGTGCAAATACTAGAACAAGGAACTGTAGCAGGACCTCTAATAGAAAGGAGAAGAACACGTACGGGACAACAACAGCAGAAGTGCTGGATTTGGGGTCGGTGTCCTCGCCTGCCATGTCGTCGAGGAGGTCGTGGACATCGGGGAAGAAGTCGTCGGCGACCGGATCGTCCGTGATGAAGCAGCCAATAGTCGCATTGAGCGCTCCCCAAAAACCTTATCACCCTTCTCCCGTACAGGACTCAAAGAGGTGCGGTTTCGGAGGCCTACTGTCCCGACCTGCGGTGCACGCCGCAAGCCGGGATGGGGAAGATCGTAGCAGCAATGCAGTGCTTAGGAATTTGTGGCGAGAGGAGGAAGAGGTTCTGGTGCATCTTCTCTGGGAGGAGCGACCTCCCTTTTATAGGCGCAAGAGAAGGAGGCGAGAGGGCGGCGACGGGAGGCGAAACGAAGAGATGGAGATGAAGCGAACAGCCAGCAGCCGACGAGCTGCACCGTTCGCATTCGAACTCCACTTTCGCAAAAATCTTTTTGCGAAAGTGGAGTTCAGGTATACCCGTAGTGCGTGGCAAAAATTTAGACATCGGCTCGGCTCATTCCCGCAACCCGCGGCGCGGCGTGGCGTGGCGTGGCGGCCGGCGGAGGAGGAGGGCGCGTGGATGTCCCTCTTGTTCTCATGCTCATACAAGTGGGAAAAGAACCTCCCTTATAAGGAGGTCCAACTCCCACTCAACTAGCAATGTGGGACTAAACTTTAGCAGTATCCCTTGCCTTGCACAAATGGGCTAAGTGGGCCTCTATGATTTATTAGAAATTTCTGAAACTGCTATTGGGCTAGGCCCAAAATAGACAAAATTCCAGCGTATGAGGGTATTGTAGCTTTACCTTTGTCACTGCACTACCATTGTCTTTGGAAATTTAATTTCAACCAAAACTAGGAGGAGAAAAATCTATCACACACGAGAAGCATCATAATTCCATGATGAATGCCTATGGAATCTTAAGAGGGCTTGTCCGGAAAAGAGATAATGAAGATCACACTAGCGTGAATACTTCTTTGTCAACTACAAGACTATCTACAAGCCGAAGAAAAATATAGGTCTAGGCCTTCTTTTTTACTTTTTTGACATCTAGTGGTTAGGTATGTGTTGCATCGATGATGCCATAGTTCAACTAGAGCAACCCCAAATACGTAGGGTCGGGTCAAAACTACCCTTAGTATATATGCTTCTACCATCATTGCAATTGAATGGGGATTTAATACGCCAATGTTTTGACATCGTATTTGGAAGGGGGGAGTGGCACTTTGCAGCAAGGTGTTGGAGCATAATTTCCAACCCTCCCTCACAATTCAGATTTTTGGAGTAAGTAGTTGGTGCATGAATTCAATATGGTATCAGAGCCAAGAGGTTTCGATTTCAAAATCCTGCCAACACATTATTAAAAAAATTATTTACAGCCTACATCGATTCCTTGTCCAGATACTAAAGAAACCTAGATTTGAGGGAGAATGTTGAAATATATTGCACGCTCGATCCATCAGTTCAGACTGATGGGTGAAATTGTTAGGTACATTGGATGAAGTAGCTAGAGCATGAATGTTGACCCAACAAAATACCATTCTAGTACATGCTAAGCCCAAAATGTCACATTTGATCTCCTTCCTAAAATTGCACATCCGGATTTATGGTAGTAGGCAGCCTGACAAGCCTTTTTTCGACATGTGTGCAAACCTGTGAACACCCAATCACCTTTGTAATGACTACATATTATAATGTAGATGTGTTTTGGGGGCTACTTTACCTTCCAAGTCTGGTCACCATTAACAGATAAGAGATAAGACGCCCTCGCTACGATGTAAGGAGCAAGATAAACGACCCATAAATATCCTTCTGCGTGTGAGCAAATCAGGATTGTCTACATAAGAGGCCAAGATAGAGGGAGATAGTCTTTATTGCCTTTAAGGACTCAAACAACTTAGCCTTAGGCAGTGGCAGAGCTTAGTAAGGGCCAAGGGGGGTCATTACCCCCCCCCCCAACCAAATACATTTCTTTGGGGCATCTCCAATGCAAACCCCTAAATGGACACCGTAAATGTCCTCAGACTGGTCTAGACGTGGTCCACGAACATGACGCGGGAGGGAGTCATCCAACGTTTTTCATAAATTAACCCTCATTTGTTTGCCTTGGAGGGGAGAGAGGTGATTGAGACCATTCATGTGGTTGGATATGTGTGAGTGGTGTGCGGTTGGGAGGACAGAGAGAGGGGGAGGGAAAAGAGAGGAGGACCACTTGGTTGCTTTTTCTTGGTCAAGTGCATGTCCGGGCTCCCACATACCCCCTGCTTCCGGTTTGCAGGAAACTGGACGTCCGGACTGCAACGCGGACCAATAAGGGTCCCCATTGGATCACAAAATTGGTCCGACATATACATGAGCTTTGAGGGTCTCCTTCGCAGATGCCCTCACATAAAAATATAATATTTAGCACTATTTGGACCAAATTTGACATAATACACTACACTAGCTCTCAACTCTTTTAAGACTCATCCCCCCTCTCAAATCGTGTTAAAGCTCCGCCACTTCCCTTAAAAGGGGAGCAGTCCGTATTCAATAGCTATGGTGCCTTTCTTTTATTTGTTTTGCTTCCGAAAACATCATCTCTTGTAAATATTGTTATATTTGTAGTTCTTCAAAGTGGAAAAGTACACGAAACGAGGACCATTGTCGGGAATCTCACAACAGTTCAACAGTGAGATTCACTTGTGAGCAATGCTTACCATGCACAGACATTTTGAAAGTATATATAAAGTACACGAAACGAGGACCATTGTCGGGAATCTCACAACAGTTCAACAGTGAGATTCACTTGTGAGCAATGCTTACCATGCACAGACATTTTGAAAGTATATATTTTATACGATACATCTTTTTGCAATAAAGGCATGTTTGGTTCCAATAAGTCACCTGACTTATAAGTCAGGTGACTTAAACCAGCGACTTATAAGTCACGTCTGTTTGGTTGTCACCTGACTTATAAGTCACCTAACCACACCTTCCCACCTTATTTTTTTATATAAAGGTGGTGGGACCCACGCAAAAAGGGGTTGACTTATAAGTTTTAAGTTGGGGTGACTTATAAGTTGAGTCTGTTTGGCAAAATAAGTCACTTTTTTCATTTTTCGACTTATAAGTTGATGACTTATTTGTAATCAAACAGGCCCTAAGTATCCCATGCTTACCATGCATAGACTTTTTGGGAATCGGTGCAGTCAAAATCACACCCATACACTATCAATAAGTATTCGACGTTTAAAATTATCATAACTAGTTTTAGAATAACGATATACTCCCTCCATTCTAAAATTCTTGTCTTAGATTTGTCAAAATACGGATATATCAAGTCACGTTTTAGTATTAAATACATCCGTATCTAGACGAATGTAAGACAAGAATTTTAGGACGGAGGGAGTATTTAATAGGACCACAATTTTACAAAAATGCACTCATATGTTTCTTGTAAAAATTCACATCCATGTGAAAAAATAACGGCCAAAGTTGTTGAGGACGAACGATTATACCCAGAAATGAAGAGGAAGAAAAATCTAGGAAGTTGGTTCCACAATGATGAGCAAGCTGCATTAACTTGCAATCCATACATGTGGAGGATGATTGGATCAACGAACCAAACAATTTTAAAACGGAAGAAAAAAAGAACCAACTAAAAGCTTCTTGTTGTGTGGTCGCCTTCGTGCAGCCTCCCTTTCCCTCTCCTCTCCACCACCTTCGGCTGCCACTTTCGCCGCCTCCACCGCCCTCTTGCCAACCACACCACGCGCCGTCTCTCCTCCGGCATCCCGCCTCCTGTGACCGCCGCCATCCACCTTCCGGATCAGATTTCCTCCCCTCCGACGCCAGCCACTGCGCCTCCACTGCTATTTTCTCGGCCCGTGCAGCGGTTAAGCGATGGAATGGCCGCCGCCCCACAGGCTCCTTCTTCTGTTCCTGCTTGCCTTCTCTTGGCGGCTTGGAGGAGGAGCAGGTTTAGTTCTCTTTTGCTCGAGCTTTGGATTCCTCCGAGTTGTTGGGGTATGCATTTGGGCTTACGGCGTTGCTTGCTGCAGGGATTGGGGGCTTTGGAGTTGGAGCTGAGGAGTTGAGCAGCAATGGAGCTTCTTTTAGTCGTAGGCGAGCTCTCAGATTCTGGAACTGATTCTTTTTTTGGTGCTTGCAGGAAATGGATCGATGTGATTTTGCTATCCAGAGTTTGTGATTTTTTTTTTTTAGATTGGAACTAGACAACAGGTGTTTTTAGTATTGGCCTATTTACCATTAATGGGCAACAAATGCCACAAATTTAGTAATTTACCAGTTTGGTTGGAACCATCATCTCTTGAGCTCTGAACTAAACTGACATTAGCTATATGCATATAAGCACTGGTGATCTGGTTCCCTAGTGATTATTTTCTTAATAAAAAACTTTTTGCTGCGCTTCTCTTTGCATGTTTATCCACAGAGACAGTTTGCTGGGTGAAGTTCTGCAGTAGTAGCAACTTTTTAGCATTTACATGAATGGTGCCTGTGGTTATTTTAGAAAGCCTTGGATTGTAGTCACGGAGAGATCAGAGATGTGCCACTAGTTTTTTTTTTTTTTTTGAAAGAAAGTGCCACTAGGTTGTTGAGTGAGAGCTTTTTTTCTCACTGAATTTCGATTAACTATTTAAGTATTTTTAAGATAAATACGGTATTGCAGTATATCTCTTATTATATAAATGATCGTATGGATATGGTAGTAAACGAATCAAGGGCAGGTGGTTTTTGTACTTCCATCATCAGAAATGGCAAATATTTATCTTGATAATACATCCCCCAAGTCTTAACTATTTGTTTTCTTGGACTTTCAGAAGAATGCTGCAGATTGGTGGTGAAAACCAAGGTGCCGGGTATCTTTTCTCACATGTACAAGCTCCAACATCAGGACCAGTGTCTGCTCCATCACCCTCAGAATTCATATCATCACCACCAGAAGGTGCACCATCACCATTTTATTCACGACCGACGCCACAGCGATCCCCTTTACGCCATGATCCACCAATAGTCCTTCCACATCCGCTTAAGTTTAAGCCCGCAGCTGGGGGAGCTGGGCATGATCATTCGGTTCAAACTCCATCTCATAAGCATTCCTGGACAACCTATGGTTTAGTTGCAGCAGGGGTTGCTGCTTTCCTTATCATATCAGCATCTGGTGCTCTGTACTGCCGAGCTAAAAAGGTGGGGACTGTGAAACCTTGGGTGACAGGACTTAGCGGACAATTGCAAAAAGCTTTTGTAACAGGTATGCTTTGTTTGTACTTTAACATGTGTGTACCTAGGAGTTTGTTCTGATGTCACATCACAATTTAATCGTGTATTTATAGGTGTACCTGCACTGAAACGATCAGAGCTGGAATCAGCGAGCGAGGATTTCAGCAATATAATCGGCTCCACATCTAGCTGCATGATGTACAAGGGAACTTTATCGAGTGGAGTTGAAATTGCAGTTGCGTCGAGTTTGGTAACGTCTGCAAAGGATTGGACCAAAGAATGTGAATCACAGTACAGGAAAAAGGTACTGTTAAGTTTCCTGCCGCTTGTATAAATGTACACTGTTTAGCTTTTATGTTTGATTCCAATGGTTATGTTTTCAGATCACAACTTTGTCCAAAGTAAACCACAGGAATTTTATGAACTTGCTTGGCTACTGTGAGGAAGCGCATCCTTTTACCAGAGCCATGGTATTTGAATACGCTCCGAATGGGACGCTTTTTGAGTATCTGCATGGTAAGTGTATTCTTAGTTTCTTACCATGATTATATATTTTCCCCCCTTTTCACATATCTGTTCTCTTCACCCTGTAACTACAGAAATTCTTTTATGTGAACATTTGTTAACAACGGTGTAAATCATGATCCCGCAAAATCTTACATAAAAGTTTCTCTGACAAATGAACTATGCGTACCTGTTCAGCAAGCAGATTCTAACTGATAAGGATCCCTATGTTTCCCTTATGAATTAGGAGTATCATATAAAATAAAATAAAAGGGAGAATAAAGAGATACCATTTCCTAAAAAGAGGAGAAGAAAGATAAAAAGGAGTGTGGTCTTATTCAAAGTCAAAGCGCCTGGCAATCTTTAACCAGTGATGTGCTTCATATAATTTCTCACATTATTGAACAACTCAAATTTAACAAAGCTTCCGCGATTTCTAAATAACTTTTTAGATCTCCTTCCCCTAGAACCGTACTTGAGAGTTTCCTGCCTCATATGGCTCAGAATTTGCTACTTATCTTAGGGGCATAATTTGGTTTCTTCGAAGGGGAGCCTTGGCGCCAGTGGCGAATCTAGCAGGACATTGGAGGGTAGGCTTAAAACATAAATTTCCTAAGTCTAATTAGCAAATGCAGTGCAATTGTTGCATGTAAAGCACCAGAATATATTTGTCAAGTGGTATGTTTAGCTTAAATATGATTTTGGAGGGTAGGCTTAAGCCTATTGAAGCCTCCCTAGTGGAATCGCCACTGCTTGGTGCAGTGGTAAAGCTGCTGCCTTGTGACCATGAGGTCACGGGTTCAAGTCATGGAAAGAGTCTCTTGCAGAAATGTAGAGAAAAACTGCGTACAGTAGACCCAAAGTGATAGGACCTTCCCCGGACCCTGCGCAAACGGAGCTACATGCACCTCTTGTCTTAACTGAATTTGATCTCTCGAAAATCAAGCACCTCTTGTTAGTTCAGAAGATAGGAGTATGTGTGCATCAACTACATCAGTTTCTTTTTTCAAAATGGAGGTCGAACCCCCGGCCATCAACTACATAAGTTGTACTGTATCTATTACAAAAGAGATAGCTAGTTTGTTCCTATTAGTACTTCTTAACTGTCAGTCAGTCAGTCGGGCGGTGTATCAACATTATATTTTGACAATGTCTCATCCTCGTCAATCCATGTTGCAGTGAGAGAAGCCGAGAAGCTGGACTGGGTGACGCGGCTGAGGATATGCATGGGGATCGCCTACTGCCTGGAGCACATGCACCAGCTGAACCCACCCGTGGTGCCGAGGAGCTTGGACTCGACGACCATATACCTCACCGACGATTTCGCCGCCAAGGTCTCAGACCTCGAATTCCCAGACGACGGCGCAAAGGGATCATCACCTCGTTCAGCCACATCAGACCTGGAAACCGCGGTGCAGAGATACGGCGTGGTGCTGCTGGAGATACTGACGGGGAGGGTGGCCTGCTCCGACGAGGACGGGCCGCTGGAGCGGTGGGCGTCCCGCTACCTGGACGGCGAGGTGCGGCTGGCGGAGCTGATCGACCCCAGCATCGGCTCCTCCTTCTCCGAGGAGGCCGCGCGCGCGCTGTGCGAGGTGGCGAGGTCCTGCGTCGACCCGGACCCGAAGAGGAGGCCGACGATGGCGGAGGTGGTGGCCCGGCTGCGGGAGGTCACGGCGCTGGGGCCCGACAGGGCCACCCCCAAGGTGTCGCCACTGTGGTGGGCTGAGCTTGAGATCATGTCTTCTTCTGACACCTGAAGTTGTTACTGAAAAAAAGTTGTTTGGTTTGTACTACTGTATTTGTTTGGTTGCTGCTGCTGCTGATCTTGCTTGTTGAATTGGTAGTCAGGCAGAGGGTGTTTGAAGTTTGCTTCAGGATTGCAAATAATCGTACGCAAAGCCCATGAAGCCCAATTTCAAGCGTGAGCCATGCTGTCCAGACCCAAACAAAAGGAAGAATAACAGTTAACTGGAGTCTGGAGGCATGCATGGTAACAGAAAAAACTTACGAACTCTCAATGAAAATGCTAGTAGGAGTACCAATTTGGAGCATGTATGTATTGAAACGCAACAGTTTAAACATTTGGGACCCACATTGTAGGACCTTCTCACAGGGAGAAGGAACCCTCAAAAAATTGGTGTATGCTGCCTGGTGTGGCGAGCCCACGGTATTCTTTAGTAAAAGGCGAAAGAATAGTTCGCTATGTGCTCACCACGCAGCTGCGTGCTCTCTAATGCTGGCACCGGGAGCTGTTTTAAAGAGGCCAGGTGGGACAAGTCTCTAGCGCCTAGCAGTGTGGGACTAAATAAGCTGAAATGCAGTCGCTGAGACACAGCCTGGAGAGTGGCGACTCCTCTGCTTGCTGCTGCCGGGCCTAAATCACTCTTCTTCTTTTTTGCAATCAACCGGGCCCAAAGAGTTTTGCGGGCAAATTTTACGGGATTGACGGATTGTTGCGGCCCAAATCAATGACAAAGGAGTAGTCTCTACCCAGCGGGCAGCGGCGACATGTGATTGATGACTTACAGTGGAGTAAAAACAAGCTTGACAAATATGTTGAGAAGAGAAGGAATGGAGCAAAAACAGTTGATGGTCGTGGTTTTTATGAAGACGAAAACCGGGTGCCTGGCCTGGGCTGGGTAGCAGAATAAGAAAAGCCAGAAAACTGTCTCTTTGGGAATGGAATGGAACAGATGGGTGGCCTGAGCTGGGTGGGGAGCACGCAGACGCAGTGGCCAGCGACAACCAACCAAGCAAATCGTATAGGCTGGGTCGTGGAAAAGCACAACTCTTTATGCACAGATCGTGCCTCCGAATAACACGCCACCAACAGGCAAGGCAAATATATAAATAAAACATTAAGAAAATAGGAGGAAAAAGAATGAGAAAGCATGAGCCTGCCTTGCCGGCTGCTCTGATTAAAGGGCAGCCTGTTCTGTTCTGTTGTGTCGCAGCCCTCTTCCTCTTTTTTCATTCAGCTCTCATCAGACCAACATAGTTCCCTGGAGCCCCTAGTCTTGCTGACGTATACAGTACATACGAAAAATGATGCCATTTTGCCATTTACACGCTTTGCTATTCTTACATTTTTGTTACAGCAACCAAGCTCTCTCATCAACCTCCTGTACGTTACACGCAGAGCTCGACCGACCTTCGCCTCGCCGTTGCATTGCATCGTATGCTTCGCTTACACTCATCGGTCCGTCCGTGCTCTCTTCTGCCCGCCTCGCTCTACATTTTTCTCTCCTTGCTGTGGAAGGGCCAAAATCGCTTCATCATTCAGCTAGCTGATCATCGACGATGGTGGTCGCACGCGCAGGATAGACCCAGCTAGCTCTCGGATTGATGATCAGCCTTGGAGGAAGCCTTGTTGTAGAGCTCCAGGGTGTCTCCGTGCTGCGGGTGCATGCACAGGGCCGCCTCGCAGTCGCGCAGGGTGCTCGCGCTGTCGCCCATCGAGTCCTGGAAGGCCGCGCGGAGGTGGAGCAGCTGGAGGTCCGGCTTGAAAGCCAGCGCCTGAGTCAGCTCCCCGATCGCCTCCTCCTCCTTGTTTTCGTCCATCAGAACTGGGGATCACAGCAAACATGTTATCATCAAGCCATTGAAAAACTCTTCAGACTTTAGCTCTGAACTTCTCTCTATCGGAAAAAATAGCCATGAACTTTTTTAACAATTCACTATCGTCTCCAGACATTAATGAAACCTTAAGATACATGGATAGCTATGAATTCCGCGCATTGTTCTAAACTTAACAGAATGCAAGGCTTCAAAAAATTGTTTAGCATTTTGTGTTGAAAGCTGACACTGCTGTAAAGTTTGTGCACATTAGAATAATGCAAAGCCATCAAGAAGATTCATAGTGCCAGCCATCATATGTTCAGTGCAGTGGACTCACCAGCTGCTCTGTATCTGTAAGGGTAGGTCCTGGTTGGATCCAACAACGTCGCCATATTGAGATCACTTTTCGCAGCGTCCCGCTCGGCATATTCCGACCGTTTCTCATACGCCGAAGCGCTGTTTTTGGCAATCTTTAGGAGCGATGTCATCTCATCAAATGCAGCCTTCTTCCTATTCTTCAAGAAATGGACCCGAGCCAGACCCTGGTGTGCCCGTGTGTGCTTGATGCTCAGTGCTATGCTGTAGCACTCAGTTGCCTCATCCAGCAAATCACAATCCACATATATGCTCCCCATATTGTTGTATGCCTGGAGGATGTCAAACAGCTATTAGCACAAATGATGAACACTTGTCATGGAAAATGAGAAGCGATGATGGATGGTTCTTACTTGCCCCTTCCGTAGGTTGTCAGATGCACAACTGTTAGCATGCTCTAGAAGCTGAACAACAGAAAGCGCAGATTCGACGTCAAGGCTAGAGTCTCCGAGAGCATAAGCCTTTAGGAAGAATGCTTCGAATGATCTTTGGAGACTGAGTGATTGCTCGGCCTTCTCAAGTGCTTCATCGCGATGCCCAGTGTCGTATAAGATCCATCCTTCATATACAAGTCTCTCGTGGTCATGCATCGAACTATTCCGTGCTAATCGCAAACTACGCATAGCAGCCTTCTGACAATTAAGCCTACAATGCATGTGGAAAACAGAAAAATATGTTAAGCTTATGAACTTTGAAAACTACTCCAAGATAGGCAGATACTACTCGTATACTCGTATACTAGATAGTATGAAGATCTAGAAACTGTTGTCGTTTTTGTGAATTTGTTTCTAAGTCGACTAAAATTCCTGCTCTTATGTGTAAAATAAAGCAGTAGGGTATGAAGATCTAGACAGCATAAACTTGATACAAGTAATTATGGAATGAAAGGACTTGATGGGATGTTCTTGCTCAAATTAAGACAATGTAAACTTGTGGAGAAAATTAGCAATTCACAAGTTGGATGCACTGCTCACCTTAACAGGAGTAGCGACTGCCGGAACCGCAAGCTGCTGTTCCCGGGTTCCCTGGCGAGCATCTGCTGGACAACTGCCAGAGAGCCGATGTCGTCCACCCCTGACCACCGGTCGTAGAGCTGCAACCAACAATCCGCCATGTCCCGCTGCTGCACTTGCCCTCGGAGGAGCTCGATCAGCTGCTCCCCGTGCATTTTACCATGGAACATCATGTAGGTCGGATCCAGCGTCAAGATGGCCCTGACATCCCGCACGGCAGCCTCGAAGTCCCCGGCCACAAGGTAGAACCACGCCCGGAGCTCGAGGCAGTCGGTCGCCATCCTGAAGCTGAGCACCTTGTCGATCTCTTCCAGCGCACGCTCCATCTTGTCCTCCTCCAGCAAGGAGGCGGCACGGTACTTGTACGGGTAAGTCAGCGTCGGGTCGAGCTGCGTCGCCGTCCGGAGATCAGCCATCTTCTCCTTCCCCACGCAGTAGACGGCGCGTTCTTGGTACATCCACCCGGCAGGATCGTAGTCCGTGACCACCCTGTTCATCAGCTTGTAGGCCATGTACTTGTGCCCGCACTTGAACTTGGCGCGTGCTACTCCGGCGAGCGAGTACACATGGCCTTCCGCGACAGCCTCCTCGAACCACTCCTGCGCGTCCTTGAACTCGCCGCGCTCCAGCATGACGCACCCGAGCTGGTGCAGTGCCAACTGTTTGTGCCATGGCAACTCTGCGCATTCCCACAGCCGCTCCAGGAGCATCACCGTGGTGTTGGACCTCATGTCCTCCTCCATGGCGACGTACGAGAGGAAGTAGTAGAGCGCGAAGGACGCGTTCCCGGCGGCGTCCAGGCGCTCCCTGCCCTCCGGGCTGCAGAGCAGACGCGCCACCTCGGGGTGGGACAGCGACTTGGGGAGCTCCCGCAGGAAGGCCTGGAGGCAGGTGGCGACGAGGAGATGGGCGGCCTCCTCGAGGCCGAGGTCGATGAGGGAGAGGGCTTCGTCCACGCCGCGCACCATGGAGGCGAGCTTGTTGTCGCAGGCGACCTTGAGGCCATCGCAGCAGAACTTGTTGGCGAAGGCGAGGAGCTCGAGGATGGTGTCCGGAGGGAAGTCGTCGAGGCGGCCGTGTCGGCTGTAGGCGGCGACGGCGCGCATGCCACGCGCCGAGATGCCGTCGCGGCTGAAGTCAATGTGGTCGCGGCGCGCCTCGGCGAACCCGCCGTAGAGGAGCGTGTTGAGCGGCTTCGCTAGCGCGGCGATGCAGGAACGCTCGCACGCCACCTCCTCCTGGCCGATGACGAACCACAAGTCATTGGTCTCATCCTCTTCATCATCATCATCTTCCTCGCTCTCATCGAAGGCGATCGATGCGTTGCGCCTCAAGATTGTGTCGCGCCTCAAGCGCGGAGGGCGAGGGGGAGGAGGGGGAGTGCGGCGGCAGGGGCAGACGGGATCCACGCCGGAGGACTCCGTGGCGAAGACCGCGGAGCGGGGGCACTCGAGGAGCGGGGTCGTCGGGCCGCAGGGATCGAGAGGCGGCGGCATCGGGTCGAACTCGTCCTCCCGGCGCTCGTGCCGAAGCCAGGCGGCGAGCACGACGCGGCGGTGCGAGTCGGTGGCGTGGACGCGCGCGGCACGGAGCGCTCGGCGCAGCAGCCGGGGGTCCCCGAGCGCGTGGAACAGCGCGTGCTGCTCCAGGTACACATCGCAGAGGTCGTCGCCTTTCCTCTCGGCCGACGACATCCTCCGGAACGACGCCGCGAGCGCCGAGACGTGGTCAACGGGGCGAAGGCACGCGTCGAGCGCCGGCTCGAGCGCGGCGGCCGCCGGGAGGCCGCAGGGGAGGGTCGAGTCGGAAGAGAAGGCCCCCGAAGTGGCGGGCGCGTGCGGGTAGCAGAGCGACGCGGACATCAGGGAGACGCTGCGCGGCGGCGGCAGCGGGAGAAGCTTGGCCCCGCCCCCTCCATCCCCGGAGCCGCCGGACGTGGAGGCCGCGGAGTTGAAGGGGTAGATTTGCGCGGCCTTGCACCCCTCGATCAGCTTGAGGCTCCGTATGGTGGTCAAGAAGTTGTTGGTCATAATGCCGCGCCGCGCCTCGCTCCTCCTGCGGCTGCCGGGTTATTGGACGGCGGCGATCATGTCAGAATGGGGGTGGGGGGATTTTCGGCGGAACGGCCGGAGCGCGCCTCGCCTCCGCCCTTCCGCGCGGCCGCGCCTTCCCGCCGTGCGCTTGCGGGTCGCGCTGTGCCTACGGTTGGTTGGTTAATGCCGCTGGCTTGGGAGGGCGGCGGGGGAGGGAGGATCGATCGGGTCGGGTCGGGTGCGGAGGAGGGGAGGGCCGGGGATGAAGCGGAGGGGCGCGAGAGTCGGGTGGGTCTCCCTCCCGCTGTCACCACCGTCCGCTGCGCTGCACGAACAAAATTGGATCCTTCGCGTTTAATTTTTCTCCGACCCATGCTTTGCTTGAAATGTTCGTATACTATTCTTCTTCACAAACAGTGGATGATTTGTTATTAGTGCACAGTTTGTGATTATTGTGCTGTGTTAGTGTTATTTTTTAGGGCTGTTGACTGGTGTGATTTTTTGGTTGCGTTGTTTCCTTTCGAAAGACAGTAGGTGATTTTTTTTTGAAAGGCAAAAATGCATATTAAAGTCGATCAGCCCTACAAGGCCATTCATATAAAAACCTGAAACTCCACAACCTTCTTTAGTGAATTAACGGTGTCTTCTTCCTGCTCTCGCACTCATCGATAACGTGTCGTGAGTGAAGCTCGGTACCATCTCTAAACCTCCGAAACACCATCGCAACTGGGAAAAAAATTGTTGACGTAGGAGTCTGGAACTCACCGGTCAGAGCCGAAAAATGTTGACAACAATGCTCTGGAAACATATAACCGCCCCGAAGGAGACGGTGAAAAAGGATGGAAGACAACTCCAGATCCGATAAGATAGATTCGAGGGAGACATGACCTCATAAGACTCCCTCGACAACACCAATGTTGGTCGAATATTGTCGGTCAAAGAAGGAGTCGGAGGATTGTTTCCTCTCAGCTAGAAAAGTGCTGGACCCCAAATGCAAGGGTTTGTAGAAAGCAACAATTTCTCTTAAAGTGGATGATCTTAAAGTTTATCGAACCAGTGAGTTTGCTAAGTGGCCAATGATATCACAAATACAAAACTGCCTTTGCCTCCAACAAAACTAGTAAGATTGCCAGTCTTGCTAGCCTTACTCGTGTTGGGGCTGGACAACAACAATGTGCTGCACAAATTCACTGACACGGCAAGTATGCACACTACACAGTCCCCTCCACTTGCGATGAACTTTAAGTTCAACCAACAAGTAAGCAAAGGAATGAAACAAGCAACATATACCTGTGACACAAGATTTAACGTGGAAAAACCTCTTCAACCTGAGGAGTGAAAAACTACGGTTGTGGACCGACCGGTCCACACAACTTCACTATGAGAATGATGAGTGCAAAGTTTTCTCTAAAACCTCTAGAGAGATTTACGCACACTCTCCACGTTGCCAACCAGCAACAGCAACAACGACAACACAAAAGGCAAGATTTCAGCAAAGCAAAGTTTACTCATTTAGTGTTTTGCAAACTTCTCTTAAATCGCTAAACCAAACAACACTAAATATGGTAGACAGGTATACACACGAGGTACTGAGATCCTCTCAGAATTTCAGCTCAACCGTACACTGTTTGCCTATCCAAACTATTCATTTCCCAAAACTACTCTGTTATGAAACTGCAGCAATCCGAGGTGACAAAACCACCCCAAATCTAATGCTCCACTGACCCAATCATCAAACCAGTTAAACAGATCAAAGTATGGAATGAGCTCATCAAGTTTGGTGCCAATTCAAGCATGTTTGAGCCTCCAATCACCAGTTTGAACACCGTCTAGCTAGATGCAGCAAATCTGGACAAAACCTCCACTTCTTCTTCCTCTCTTCTCTCGGTTTTGTATTCCGCTCTTGTGTGTTCTCTCAGTCTCATAATGGAAGCCACGCACCAGCAAGGGTGGAGTGGCTAGGGTTTTCTCCTTGCCTCCCTACATTAGGAAGCACTCACAACCATTGGATACAACGAAGATCAACAGCTCGCGCATGTTGGACTTTTGGGCTGATGTTGGGCTAGCAACACACCTTCATGTGGAGGGACATAGTCTAACAACTAAGTGTAAGGATAAAATGCAAGTGTGTATGAAAGATTGATTGCAAATAAAAAGTAGAAAAAAGAATTATAAAGAGTGTTTGATCGAGGTTGGAAGAACTAGGAATCGATAGGTTAACTAGTGGTTTCTCCCCAAAAGATGGCATGGTTTGGTGAACAAAACTACATTTATGCATAGGTTAAATTGTAGTTTTTATGACTATGACTATACATGGCATAAGTACGTATGAGCATCACAGCCAAACATCTAGAGACCATTATCCAGCTACATCTATAGCTAATACTCCACTCAAGACCGCTACTCACATGCATCCTAAAATATTAAGTAACAAAATAGAGTATTGCAATAAGCATGATGACATGAAGTAGATGATATATTTTATTCACCCTACATTCAAAGGACAAGTATGCAATCACCTTCCATATATAGTGGCATGATGTCTACTACGCAACTTTATTCTTGTAGCCACGTACTGGGCCTCCAAGCGCAGAGTTTTATAGGACAGTAGCAATTTTCCCTCAAGTGGATGACCTAAGAGCATCTCTAACAGCCGCGGAACACGCGGCGCGCTAAAAAGTAGTTTGCGGCGCACCCATCGCCAGGTTTGGCGCGGCGTACAGCGCTGGCTCCAGCAGCCACGCTAAAATACAGCGCGCGCGCTAAAATGCAGCGTGCGCAAGGAGCCTATATTTGTTGGGCCCCGCGCATATCCATATTTGTTGCATTTTGGACACAAAATAAATTTCACATAGATATAAAAAAACGATACAAAAATATTTTACATAGTTCATAGCATAATAGATAAACAAGTTCATAGCATAGATAGATAAAACCGAACTACGGTGCAACTACATAAAATTAAACTACGGTGCAACTAGATAAAACTACGGTGCAGCTAGAACTGCTCCGAGTCCTCATCATCATCCTCATCCTCGGAGGTGTTGTCCAAGGTATCGATCCATATATCCTCCCAACATTCGTCGTCTGACGTGAAGATCGACCTCCCACCTGCTTCAATGATATCGCCAAAGCCTTCCGCCAACACCGGTCCGCCCGCTCTGCGCGGCGCCTTGCTGTCCTCTCCGCCCAGTAGGCGCGCTCGTTGGCGACGTCCGCCGGGTGGCGTCGGCGCCACTCCGC
Organism: Triticum aestivum; assembly: GCF_018294505.1. Taxonomy (NCBI): domain Eukaryota; kingdom Viridiplantae; phylum Streptophyta; class Magnoliopsida; order Poales; family Poaceae; genus Triticum; species Triticum aestivum. Next base: position 136,404,191 of record NC_057803.1, on the reverse strand, counting down.
CATGGCTCGCTCGTCCTCCTCGGCGACGAGGAGGCGGCGCTGCAGCCGAATGTGGTTCGCACGGTTCTGGTCCGTGATCAGACGAGGCGGAGGGGCGACAGCCTGCGCCTGTCCGTGCATGTGGATGTCACGGAAGTTCATCTGCGACGGAGGCCTCTCTAGGCGCCACGCCGCCACGTCGTACGCACGGGCCGCCTCGTGCGCGGTCCGGAACGTACCGAGGCCGAGCCGGAAGTCGCCGGACCGGATCTCGGTGGAGTACCAGCTGTTGGGGCGCTCGCAGACACCACGGTAGCCTGAAGATCTATGGCGGTGCGGCAGCATGGTGGCGCGGTGGTGGCGGGGCGCTGGAAGCGGCGAGGAAGAGGTGTAAGCGGCGAGGTGGCGAGGGGATGGGTGTGTGGCAGTGTGGTGGAGCGCGTGGCGAGCGTCGCATTTTATAGGCACGCGCGAAGCGGCGCGCCAAATCTACCGCGCGAGCGCAATCGCTTCCCGCACGCGGTAGTTTCCCGTCTCCGCTGGAGCGCGTGAAAACTTGCCGCGCACGCTAAAATGCCAGTTAACTCCGCGCGCGCGTCTTTTGGCGCATCCGTTGGAGATGCTCTAAGGTTTATCAATCCGTGAGAGGGGTAGGATGAAGATGGTCTCTCTCAAATGACCCTGCAACCAAATATAAGAAATCTCTTGTGTCCCCAACACACCCAATACAATGGCAAATTGTATAGGCGCACTAGTTCGGCGAAGAGATGGTAATAAAAGTGTAATATGGATGGTAGAAATATATTTTTATAATCTGAATAAATAAAAACAACAAGGTAGCAAATAGTAAACCAGCACAAAAACGGTATTGCAATGCTTAGAAATGAGGCCTAGGGTCCGTACTTTCGCTAGTGCAATCTCTCAACAATGCCAACATAGTTGGATCATATAATTATCCCTCAAAGTGCAACAAAGAATCACTCCCGAGTTCCTATTAGTGGAGAACAAAAGATAGAAATTGTTTGTAGGGTACGAGACCACCTCAAAGCTATTCTTTCCGCTCGATCTATTCAAGAGTTCGTACTAAAATAACGTAAAGCTATTTTTTTCCGTTCGGTCTATCCTAGAGTTCGTACTAGAATAACACCAAAGCATATTCATATTCATAATACTCAATTCACACAAAGAACTACAAAGAGACCCCAAAGTTTCTATCGGAGAAAGGATAATAAAACGTGCATCAATACCTATGCATAGATTACCCCAATATCGCGGGAATCCGCAAGTTGAGTGCCATAACGTATATTGAGTGAATCAATATGATACCCCATTTGTCACCTCAAGTATTCATACCGCAAGACATACATCATGTGTTCCCAAATCTGAACATTCAATCCGACATGACAAAACTTCAAAGGGTAAAGATTCAATTCATCACGACAAGAGTATAGAGGGGAGAAACATCATATGATCCATCTATGCTAACAAAGCCCATGATATAGATCACGAGAGAGAGATATATTAAACACATAGCTACTGGTACAAACCATCAGCCCCGAGGGTGGACTATGATAAGTCTCCAATGTATCTATAATTTATTATTGTTCCATACTATTATATTATCTGTTTTGGATGTTAATGGGCTTTATTTTACACTTTTATACTATTTTTGGGACTAACCTACTAACCCAAGGCCCAATGCAAATTGTTGTTTTTTTTGCCTATTTTAGTGTTTCGCAGAAAAGGAATATCAAACAGAGTCCAAACGGAATGAAACCTTCGGGAGCGTGATTTTTGGAACAAACGTGATCCAAGAGGACTTGGAGTGGACGTCAAGAAATGAACAAGGTGTCCACGAGGCAGGGGGCGCGCCTACCCCCCTGGGCGCGCCCTCCCCCCTCGTGGGCCCCTCGTGGCTCAACCGACCTACTTCTTCCTCCTATATATGTTCACATACCCCGAAAACATCCAGGAGCACCACGAAACCCTATTTCCACCGCCGCAACTTTCTGTACCCAAGAGATCCCATCTTGGGGCCTTTTCCGAAGCTCTGCCGGAGAGGGCATCGATCACGGAGGGCCTCTACATCAACTACATGACCCCTTCGATGATGTGTGAGTAGTTTACTTTAGACCTTCGGGTCCATAGTTATTAGCTAGTGAAGGAAATATGCCCTAGAGGCAATAATAAAGTTATTATTTATTTCCTCATATCATGATAAATGTTTATTATTCATGCTAGAATTGTATTAACCGGAAACATGATACATGTGTGAATACATAGACAAACAGAGTGTCACTAGTATGCCTCTACTTGACTAGCTCGTTGATCAAAGATGGTTATGTTTCCTAGTCATGGACAAAGAGTTGTCATTTGATTAACGGGATCACATCATTAGGAGAATGATGTGATTGACTTGACCCATTCCGTTAGCTTAGCACTTGATCGTTTAGTTTGTTGCTATTGCTTTCTTCATGACTTATACATGTTCCTATGACTATGAGATTATGCAACTCCCGTTTACCGGAGGAACACTTTGTGTTCTACCAAACGTCACAACGTAACTGGGTGATTATAAAGGTGCTCTACAGGTGTCTCCGAAGGTACTTGTTGGGTTGGTGTATTTTGAGATTAGGATTTGTCACTCCGATTGTTGGAGAGGTATCTCTAGGCCCACTCGGTAATACACATCACTTAAGCCTTGCAAGCATTGCAACTAATGAGTTAGTTGCGGGATGATGTGTTACGGAACGAGTAAAGAGACTTGCCGGTAACGAGATTGAACTAGGTATTGAGATACCGACGATCGAATCTCGGGCAAGTAACATGCCGATGACAAAGGGAACAACGTATGTTGTTATGCAGTTTGACCGATAAAGATCTTCGTAGAATATGTAGGAGCCAATATGAGCATCCAGGTTCCGCTATTGGTTATTGACCGGAGACGTGTCTCGGTCATGTTTACATAGTTCTCGAACCCGTAGGGTCCGCACGCTTAAAGTTCGATGACGGTTATATTATGAGTTTATGGTTTTTGATGTACCAAAGGTAGTTCGGAGTCCCGGATGTGATCACGGACATGACGGGGAGTCTCGAAATGGTCGAGACATAAAGATCGATATCTTGGATGACTATGTTCAGACACCAGAATGGTTTCGAAGAGTTTCGGGCATATACCGTAGTACCGGGGGGTTACCGGAACCCCCCGAGGAGACTAATGGGCCTATTGGGCCCTAATGGAGAAGAGGAGGGGCGGCCAAGGGCAGCCGCGCGCCCCCTCCCCCCCAGTCTGAATTGGACAAGGATGGGGGGCGGCGCCCCCCTTTCCTTTCCCCCCCTCTCTCCTTCCCTCTCGTCTCCTACTCTCACATGGAAAAGGGGGAGTCCTACTCCAAGTGGGAGTAGGACTCCTCATGGGGCGCGCCTAGGGTGGCCGGCCCCCTCCTTCTCCTCCACTCCTTTATATACGGGGAGGGAGGTGAAGGAAATATGCCCTAGAGGCAATAATAAAGTTATTATTTATTTCCTTATTTCATGATAAATGTTTATTATTCATGCTAGAATTGTATTAACCGGAAACATAATACATGTGTGAATACATAAACAAACAGAGTGTCACTAGTATGCCTCTACTTGACTAGCTTGTTAATCAAAGATGGTTATGTTTCCTAACCATAGACAAAGAGTTGTTATTTGATTAACAAGGTCACATCATTAGTTGAATGATCTGATTGACATGACCCATTCCATTAGCTTAGCACCCGATCGTTTAGTATGTTGCTATTGCTTTCTTCATGACTTATACATGTTCCTATGACTATGAGATTATGCAACTCCCGTTTACCGGAGGAACACTTTGGGTACTACCAAACGTCACAACGTAACTGGGTGATTATAAAGGAGTACTACAGGTGTCTCCAATGGTCGATGTTGGGTTGGCGTATTTCGAGATTAGGATTTGTCACTCCGATTGTCGGAGAGGTATCTCTGGGCCCTCTCGGTAATACACATCACATAAGCCTTGCAAGCATTACAACTAATATGTTAGTTGTGAGATGGTGTATTACGGAACGAGTAAAGAGACTTGCCGGTAACGAGATTGAACTAGGTATTGGATACCGACGATCAAATCTCGGGCAAGTAACATACCGATGACAAAGGGAACAAACGTATGTTGTTATGCGGTCTGACCGATAAAGATCTTCGTAGAATATGTAGGAGCCAATATGGGCATCCAGGTCCCGCTATTGGTTATTGACCGGAGACGTGTCTCGGTCATGTCTACATTGTTCTCGAACCCATAGGGTCCGCACGCTTAAGGTTACGATGACAGCTATATTATGAGTTTATGCATTTTGATGTACCGAAGGTTGTTCGGAGTCCCGGATGTGATCACGGACATGACGAGGAGTCTCGAAATGGTCGAGACGTAAAGATTGATATATTGGAAGCCTATATTTGGATGTCGGAAGTGTTCCGGGTGAAATCGGGATTTTACCGGAATACCGAGAGGGTTACCGGAACCCCCCGGGAGCTATTTGGGCCATAGTGGGCCTTAGTGGAAAAGAGAAGGGGCTGCCCTAGATGAGCTGCGCGCCACCCCCTTCCCCTAGTCCTATTAGGACTAGGAGAGTTGGCCGGCCCCCTCCTCCTCTTTTCCCCTCCGAGGAATCCTAGTTGGACTAGGATTGGAGGGGGAATCCTACTCCCAGAGGGAGTAGGACTCTCCTGCGCCTCCCCCCCTTTGGCCGGCCAGCCTCCCCTCCTCTCCTCCTTTATATACGGAGGCAGGGGCACCTCTAAACACACAAGTTGACACAAGTTGATCCACGTGATCGATTCCTTAGCCGTGTGCGGTGCCCCCTGCCACCATATTCCTCGATAATACTGTAGCGGAGTTTAGGCGAAGCCCTGCTGTTGTAGTTCATCAAGATCGTCACCACGCCGTCGTGCTGACGGAACTCTTCCCCGACACTTTGCTGGATCGGAGTCCGGGGATCGTCATCGAGCTGAACGTGTGCTCGAACTCGGAGGTGCCGTAGTTTCGGTGCTTGATCGGTTGGATCGTGAAGACGTACGACTACTTCCTCTACGTCGTGTCATCGCTTCCGCAGTCGGTCTGCGTTGGGTACGTAGACAACACTCTCCTCTCGTTGCTATGCATCACATGATCCTGTGTGCGCGTAGGAAAATTTTTGAAATTACTACGAAACCCAACAGTGGCATCCGAGCCTAGGTTAATGATGTTGATGTTATATGCACGAGTAGAACACAAGTGAGTTGTGGACGATACAAGTCATACTGCCTACCAGCATGTCATATTTTGGTTCGGCGGTATTGTTGGACGAGACGACCCGGACCAACCTTACGCGTACGCTTACGCGAGACCGGCTCCCTCGACGTGCTTTGCACAGAGATGGCTTGCGGGCGACTGCCTCTCCAACTTTAGTTGAACCAAGTATGGCTACGCCCGGTCCTTGCGAAGGTTAAAACGGAGTCTATTTGACAAACTATCGTTGTGGTTTTGATGCGTAGGTGAGATTGGTTCTTACTTAAGCCCGTAGCAGCCACGTAAAACATGCAACAACAAAGTAGAGGACGTCTAACTTGTTTTTGCAGGGCATGTTGTGATGTGATATGGTCAAGGCATGATGCTGAATTTTATTGTATGAGATGATCATGTTTTGTAACCAAGTTATCGGCAACTGGCAGGAGCCATATGGTTGTCGCTTTATTGTATGCAATGCAATCGCGATGTAATGCTTTACTTTATTACTAAACGGTAGTGATAGTCGTGGAAGCATAAGATTGGCGAGACGACAACGATGCTACGATGGAGATCAAGGTGTCGCGCCGGTGACGATGGTGATCATGACGGTGCTTCGGAGATGGAGATCACAGGCACAAGATGATGATGGCCATATCATATCACTTATATTGATTGCATGTGATGATTATCTTTTATGCATCTTATCTTGCTTTGATTGACGGTAGCATTATAAGATGATCTCTCACTAAATTATCAAGAAGTGTTCTCCCTGAGTATGCACCGTTGCCAAAGTTCGTCGTGCCCAGACACCACGTGATGATCGGGTGTGATAAGCTCTACGTCCATCTACAACGGGTGCAAGCCAGTTTTTGCACACGCAGAATACTCAGGTTAAACTTGACGAGCCTAGCATATGCAGATATGGCCTCGGAACACGGAGACCGAAAGGTCGAGCGTGAATCATATAGTAGATATGATCAACATAACGATGTTCACCATTGAAAACTACTCCATCTCACGTGATGATCGGTTATGGTTTAGTTGATTTGGATCACGTAATCACTTAGAGGATTAGAGGGATGTCTATCTAAGTGGGAGTTCTTAAGTAATATGATTAAATTGAACTTAAATTTATCATGAACTTAGTCCTGGTAGTATTTTGCAAATCATGTTGTAGATCAATAGCTCGCGTTGTTGCTTCCCTGTGTTTATTTTGATATGTTCCTAGAGAAAATTGTGTTGAAAAATGTTAGTAGCAATGTTGCGGATTTGATCCATGATCTGAGGTTAAATCCTCATTGCTGCACAGAAGAATTATGTCCTTAATGCACCGCTAGGTGACGGACCTATTGCAGGAGCAAATGCAGACGTTATGAACGTTTGGCTAGCTCAATATGATGACTACTTGATAGTTTAAGTGCACCATGCTTAACGGCTTAGAATCGGGACTTCAAAGACGTTTTGAATGTCATGGACCATATGAGATGTTCCAGGAGTTGAAGCTAATATTTCAAACAAATACCCGAGTAGAGAGATATGAAGTCTCCAACAAGTTCTATAGCTAAAAGATGGAGGAGAATCGCTCAACTAGTGAGCATGTGCTCAGATTGTCTGAGTACTACAATCGCTTGAATCAAGTGGGAGTTAATCTTCCAGATAAGATAGTGATTGACAGAATTCTCTAGTCACCATCACCAAGTTAGTAGAACTTCGTGATGAACTATGACATGCAAGGGATAACGGAAACGATTCCCAAGCTCTTCGTAATGCGAAAATTGACAAAGGTAGAAATCGAGAAAAACATCAAGTGTTGATGGTAGACAAGACCACTAGTTTCAAGAAAAGGGGCAGAAGGAAGAAGGGGAACTTCAAGAAGAACAGCAAGCAAGTTGCTGCTCAAGTGAAGAAGCCCAAGTCTGATCCTAAGCCTGAGACTAAGTGTTTCTACTGCAAAGGGACTGGTCACTGGAAGCGGATCTACCCCAAGTGATTGGCGGATAAGAAGGATGGCAAAGTGAACATAAGTATATTTGATATACATGTTATTGATGTGTACTTTACTAGTGTTTATCGCAAACCCTCAGTATTTGATACTAGTTCAGTTGCTAAGATTAGTAACTCGAAACGGGAGTTGCAGAATAAACAGAAACTAGTTAAGGGTGAAGTGATGATGTGTGTTGAAAGTAGTTTCAAGATTGAAATGATCATCATCGCACACTCCCTATTCTTTCGGATTAGTGTTAAACCTAAATAAATGTTATTTGGCGTTTACGTTGAGCATGAATATGATTTGATCATGTTTATTGCAATACGGTTATTCATATAAAATCAGAGAATAATTGTTGTTCTGTTTACATGAATAAGACCTTCGATGGTTATACACCCAATGAAAATAGTTCGTTGGATCTCGATCATAGTGATACACATAATCATAATATTGAAACCAAAAGATGCAAAGTTAATAATGATAAGTGCAACTTGTTTTTAGCACTGCCGTTTAGGTCATATTGGTGTAAAGCGCATGAAGAAACTCCATATTGATGGGCTTTTGGAATCACTTGATTATGAATCAAGTTGATGCTTGCGAACCATGCCTCATGGGCAAGATGACTAAGACTCTGTTCTTCGGAACAATGAAGCGAGCAATAGATTTATTGAAAAGCATACATACTGATGTATGTGGTCCGATGAATATTGAGGCTCGCGACAGGTATCATTATTTTCTGATCTTCACAGATGATTTGAGCAGATATGAGTATATCTACTTGATGAAACATAAGTCTGAAACATTTGAAAAGTTCAAAGAATTTCAGAGTGAAGTGAAAAATCATCGTAACAAGAAAATAAAGTTTCTACGATCTGATCATAGAGAAGAGTATTTGAGTTACGAGTTTGGCCTTCAGTTAAAAACAATGTGAAATAGTTTTCACTACTCATGCCACCTAGAACACCACAATGTAATGGTGTGTCCGAACGTCATAACCGTACTTTATTAGATATGATGCGATCTATGATGTGTCTTACCGATCTACCACTATCGTTTTGGGGTTATGCATTAGAGACAGCTGCATTCACGTTAAATAGGGCACCATCTAAAACCGTTGAACGACACCGTGTGAACTATGGTTTGGAAAGAAACCTAAGCTGTCATTTCTTAAATTTGGGGTTGCGATGCTTATATGAAAAAGTTTCATCCTGATAAGCTCAAACTCAAATCGGAGAAGTGCGTCTTCATAGGATATCCAAAGGAAACTATTGGATACACCTTCTATCACAGATCCGAAGGCAAGACTTTTGTTGCTAAATTCGGAAACTTTCTGGAGAAGGAGTTTCTCTCGAAAGAAGTGAGTGGGAGGAAAGTAGAACTTGACGAGGTAACTGTACCTGCTCCCTTATTGGAAAGTAGTACATCCCAGAAAAACTGTTTCTGTGACACCTACACCAGTTAGTGAGGAAGCTAATGATGATGATCATGAAACTTCAGAACAGGATACTACTGAACCTCGTAGATCAACCAGAGTAAGATCCGCGCCAGAGTGGTACGATAATCCTTTTCTGGAAGTCATGCTACTAGATCATGATGAACCTACGAACTATGAAGAAGCGATGGTGAGCCCAGATTCCGCAAAGTGGCTTGAAGCCATGAAATCTGAAATATGATCCATGTATGAGAACAAAGTATGGACTTTGGTTGACTTGCCCGATGATCGGCAAGCCATAGAAAATAAATGGATCTTCAAGAGGAAGACGGACGCTGATAGTAGTGTTACTATTTACAAAGCTAGAATTGTCGCAAAAGGTTTTCGACAAGTTCAAGGTGTTGACTACGATGAGAGTTTCTCACTCGTATCTATGCTTGAGTCTGTCCGAATCATGTTAGTAATTACCGCATTTTATGAAATCTGGTAAATGGATAAACAAAACTGCATTCCTTAATGGATTTATTAAAGAAGAGTTGTATATGATACAACCAGAAAGGTTTTGTCAATCCTAAAGGTGCTAACAAAATATGCAAGCTCCAGCGATCCATCTGTGGACTGGTGCAAGCATCTCGGAGTTGGAATATACGCTTTGATGAGTTGATCAAAGCATATAGTTTTATACAGACTTGTGGTGAAGCTTGTATTTACAAGAAAGTGAGTGGGAGCACTACAACATTTCTGATAAGTATATGTGAATGACATATTGTTGATCGGAAATAATGTAGAATTATTCTGCAAAGCATAAAGGAGTGTTTGAAAGGAGTTTTTCAAAGAAAGACTTCGGTGAAGCTGCTTACATATTGAGCATCAAGATCTATAGAGATAGATCAAGACACTTGATAAGTTTTTTCAATGAGTACATACCTTGACAATATTTTGAAGTAGTTCAAAATAACAGTCAAAGAAAGAATTCTTGCCTGTGTTACAAGGTGTGAAGTTGAGTAAGACTCAAAGCCCGACCACAGCAGAAAATAGAATGAGAATGAAAGTCATTCACTATGCCTTGGCCATAGGTTCTATAAAGTATGCCATGCTGTGTACCATACCTATTGTATACCTACACTAGTTTTGGCAAGGGAGTACAATAGTGATCTAGGAGTAGATCACTGGACAGCGGTCAGAATTATCCTTAGTGAAATAAGGATATGTTTTCTCGATTATGGACATGACAAAAAGGTTCGTCGTAAAAAGTTACGTCGATGCAAGTTTCCACACTGATCTGGATGACTCTAAGTCTCGATCTAGATACATATTGAAAGTGGGAGCAATTAGCTAGAGTATCTCCGTGCAGAGCATTGTAGACATATAATTTTGCAAAATACATACGGATCTGAATTTGGCAGGCCCGTTGACTAAATTTCTCTCACAAGCAAAACATGATCACTCTTTGGGTGTTAATCACATAGCGATGTGAACTAGATTATTGAATCTAGTAAATCCTTTGGGTGTTAGTCACATAGAGATGTGAACCAATCACATAAAGATGTGAACTATTGGTGTTAATCACATAGCGATGTGAACTAGATTATTGACTCTAGTGCAAGTGGGAGACTGAAGGAAATATGCCCTAGAGGCAATAATAAAGTTATTATTTATTTCCTTATTTCATGATAAATGTTTATTATTCATGCTAGAATTGTATTAACCGGAAACATAATACATGTGTGAATACATAAACAAACAGAGTGTCACTAGTATGCCTCTACTTGACTAGCTTGTTAATCAAAGATGGTTATGTTTCCTAACCATAGACAAAGAGTTGTTATTTGATTAACAAGGTCACATCATTAGTTGAATGATCTGATTGACATGACCCATTCCATTAGCTTAGCACCCGATCGTTTAGTATGTTGCTATTGCTTTCTTCATGACTTATACATGTTCCTATGACTATGAGATTATGCAACTCCCGTTTACCGGAGGAACACTTTGGGTACTACCAAACGTCACAACGTAACTGGGTGATTATAAAGGAGTACTACAGGTGTCTCCAATGGTCGATGTTGGGTTGGCGTATTTCGAGATTAGGATTTGTCACTCCGATTGTCGGAGAGGTATCTCTGGGCCCTCTCGGTAATACACATCACATAAGCCTTGCAAGCATTACAACTAATATGTTAGTTGTGAGATGATGTATTACGAAACGAGTAAAGAGACTTGCCAGTAACGAGATTGAACTAGGTATTGGATACCGACGATCGAATCTCGGGCAAGTAACATACCGATGACAAAGGGAACAACGTATGTTGTTATGCGGTCTGACCGATAAAGATCTTCGTAGAATATGTAGGAACCAATATGGGCATCCAGGTCCCGCTATTGGTTATTGACCAGAGACGTGTCTCGGTCATGTCTACATTGTTCTCGAACCCGTAGGGTCCGCACGCTTAAGGTTACGATGACAGTTATATTATGAGTTTATGCATTTTGATGTACCGAAGGTTGTTCGGAGTCCCGGATGTGATCACGGACATGACGAGGAGTCTCGAAATGGTCGAGACGTAAAGATTGATATATTGGAAGCCTATATTTGGATATCGGAAGTGTTCCGGGTGAAATCGGGATTTTACCGGAATACCGGGAGGGTTACCGGAACCCCCCGGGAGCTATTTGGGCCATAGTGGGCCTTAGTGGAAAAGAGAAGGGGCTGCCCTAGACGGGCTGCGCGCCCCCCCTTCCCCTAGTCCTATTAGGACTAGGAGAGGTGGCCGGCCCCCTCCTCCTCTTTTCCCCTCCGAGGAATCCTAGTTGGACTAGGATTGGAGGGGGAATCCTACTCCCAGTGGGAGTAGGACTCTCCTGCGCCTCCCCCCCTTGGCCGGCCAGCCTCCCCTCCTCTCCTCCTTTATATACGGAGGCAGGGGCACCTCTAAACACACAAGTTGACACAAGTTGATCCACGTGATCGATTCCTTAGCCGTGTGCGGTGCCCCCTGCCACCATATTCCTCGATAATACTGTAGCGGAGTTTAGGCAAAGCCCTGCTGCTGTAGTTCATCAAGATCGTCACCACGCCGTCGTGCTGACGAAACTCTTCCCCGACACTTTGCTGGATCGGAGTCCGGGGGTCGTCATCGAGCTGAACGTGTGCTCGAACTCGGAGGTGCCGTAGTTTCGGTGCTTGATCGGTTGGATCGTGAAGACATACGACTACTTCCTCTACGTCGTGTCATCGCTTCCGCAGTCGGTCTGCGTTGGGTACGTAGACAACACTCTCCTCTCGTTGCTATGCATCACATGATCCTGTGTGCGCGTAGGAAATTTTTTGAAATTACTACGAAACCCAACAGGAGGCACCCCTTGGAGACACAACAATTGATCTCTTGGATCTTTTAGCCGTGTGCGATGCCCCTCTCCACCATAGTCCACCTCGATAATATCATAGCGGTGCTTAGGCGAAGCCCTGCGACGACAGAACATCAACATCATCACCACACCGTCGTGCTGACGGAACACTCCCTCAAAGCTCGGCTGGATCAGAGTTCGAGGGACGTCATTGAGTTGAACGTGTGTAGAACTCGGAGGTGCCATATGTTTGGTACTTGATCGGTCGGATCGTGAAGACGTACGACTACATCAACCGCGTTGTGCTAACGCTTCCACTTTCGGTCTACAAGGGTACGTGGACACACTCTCCCCTCTCGTTGCTATGCATCACCATGATCTTGCGTGTGCGTAGGATTTTTTTTGAAATTACTACGTTCCCCAATAGTGGCATCCGAGCCTGGTTTTATGCATTGATGTTATATGCACGAGTAGAACACAAGTGAGTTGTGGGTGATACAAGTCATACTGCTTACCAGCATGTCATACTTTGGTTCGGCGGTATTGTTGGATGAAGCGGCCCGGACCGACATTACGCGTACGCTTACGCGAGACTGGTTCTATTGACGTGCTTTGCACACAGGTGGCTGGCGGGTGTCAGTTTCTCCAACTTTAGTTGAAGCGAGTGTGGCTATGCCCGGTCCTTGAGAAGGTTAAAACAACACTAACTTGACGAACTATCGTTGTGGTTTTGATGCGTAGGTAAGAACGGTTCTTGCTCAGCCCGTAGCAGCCACATAAAACTTGCAACAACAAAGTAGAGGACGTCTAACTTGTTTTTACAAGGCATGTTGTGATGTGATATGGTCAAGACATGATGCTATATTTTATTGTATGAGATGATCATGTTTTGTAACCGAGTTATCGGCAACTGGCAGGAGCCATATGGTTGTCGCTTTATTGTATGCAATGCAATCACCCTGTAATTGCTTTACTTTATCACTAAGCGGTAGCAATAGTCGTAGAAGCAATAGTTGGCGAGACGACAACGATGCTACGATGGAGATCAAGGTGTCGTGCTAGTGACGATGGTGATCATGACGGTGCTTCGGAGATGGAGATCACAAGCACAAGATGATGATGTCCATATCATATCACTTATATTGATTGCATGTGATGTTTATCTTTTATGCATCTTATTTTGCTTTGATTGGCGGTAGCATTATAAGATGATCTCTCACTAAATTTCAAGATAAAAGTGTTCTCTCTGAGTATGCACCGTTGCCAAAGTTCGTCGTGCCCAGATACCACGTGATGATCGGGTGTGATAAGCTCTACGTTCATCTACAACGGGTGCAAGCCAGTTTTGCACACGCAGAATACTCAGGTTAAACTTGACAAGCCTAGCATATGCAGATATGGCCTCAGAACACTGAGACCGAAAGGTCGAGCGTGAATCATATCGTAGATATGATCAACATAATGATGTTCACCATTTCACGTGATGATCGGTTATGGTTTAGTTGATTTGGATCATGTGATCACTTAGATGATTAGAGAGATGTCTATCTAAGTGGGAGTTCTTAAGTAATATGATTAATTGAGCTTAAATTTATCATGAACTTAGTACCTGATAGTATTTTGCATGTCTATGTTTGTTGTAGATAGATGGCTCGAGCTGTTGTTCCGTTGAATTTTAATGCGTTCCTTGAGAAAGCAAATTTGAAATATGATGGTAGCAATTACACGGACTGGGTCCTTAACTTGAGGATTATCCTCATTGCTGCACAGAAGAATTGCATCCTGGAAGCACCGCTAAGTGCCAAACCTGTTGCAGGAGCAACACCAGATATTATGAACATCTGGCAGAGCAAAGCTGATGACTACTCGATAGTTCAGTGTGCCATGCTTTACGGCTTAGAACCAGGACTTCAACGATGCTTTGAACATCATGGAGCATATGAGATGTTCCAGGAGTTGAAGTTAATATTTCAAGCAAATTCCCGGATTGAGAGATATGAAGTCTCCAATAAGTTCTATAGCCGCAAGATGGAGGAGAATAGTTCTGTCAGTGAGCATATACTCAAAATGTCTGGGTATCATAATCACTTGACTCAACTGGGACTTAATCCTCTTGTTGATAGTGTCGTTGACAGAGTTCTTCAATCACTGCCACCAAGCTACAAAAGCTTCATGATGAACTATAATATGCAAGGGATGAATAAGACAATTCCCGAGCTCTTCGCAATGCTAAAGGCTGCGGAGGTAGAAATCAAAAAGGAGCATTAAGTGCTGATGGTCAATAAGACCGCCAGTTTCAAGAAAAAGGGCAAATGGAAGAAGAAGGGGAACTTCAAGAAGAAGAACAAACAAGTTGCTGCTCAGAAGAAGAAACCCAAGTCTAGACCTAAGCCTGAGACTGAGTGCTTCTACTGCAAACAGACTGGTCACTGGAAGCGGAACTGCCCCAAGTATTTGGCGGATAAGAAGGATGACAAGGTGAACAAAGGTATATGTGATATACATGTTATTGATGTGTACCTTACCAGAGCTCGCAGTAGCACCTGGGTATTTTATACTGGTTCTGTTGCTAATATTTGCAACTCGAAACAGGGACTACGGATTAAGCGAACACTGGCTAAGGACGAGGTGACGATGCGCGTGGGAAATGGTTCCAAAGTCGATGTGATCGCCGTCGGCACGCTACCTCTACATCTACCTTCGGGATTAGTTTTAGACCTAAATAATTGTTATTTGGTGCCAGCGTTGAGCATGAACATTATATCTGGATCTTGTTTAATGCGAGACGGTTATTCATTTAAATCTGAGAATAATGGTTGTTCTATTTATATGAGTAATATCTTTTATGGTCATGCACCCTTAAAGAGTGGTCTATTTTTGATGAATCTCGATAGTAGTGATACACATATTCATAATGTTGAAGCCAAAAGATGCAGAGTTGATAATGATAGTGCAACTTATTTGTGGCACCGCCATTTGGTTCATATTGCTATAAAGCGCATGAAGAAACTCCATACTGATGGACTTTTGGAATCACTTGATTATGAATCACTTGGTACTTGTGAACCATGCCTCATGGGCAAGATGACTAAAACGTCGTTCTCCGGAACAATGGAGCGAGCAACTAATTTGTTGGAGATCATACATACTGATGTATGTGGTCCATTGAATGTTGAGGCTCGCGGCGGGTATCGTTATTTTCTCACCTTCACAGATGATTGAAGCAGATATGGGTCTATCTACTTAATGAAACATAAGTCTGAAACATTTGAAAAGTTCAAAGAATTTCAGAGTGAAGTTGAAAATCATCGTAACAAAAAATAAAGTTTCTACGATCTGATCGTGGAGGAGAATATTTGAGTTACGAGTTTGGTCTACATTTGAAACAATGTGAAATAGTATCACAACTCACGCCACCCGGAACACCACAGCGTAATGGTGTGTCCAAACGTCGTAATCGTACTTTACTAGATATGGTGCGATCTATGATGTCTCTTACTGATTTACCGCTATCATTTTGGGGTTATGCTTTAGAAACGGCCGCATTCATGTTAAATAGGGCACCATCAAAATCCGTTGAGACGACACCTTATGAACTATGGTTTGGCAAGAAACCAAAGTTGTCGTTTGTTTGGGGCTGCGATGCTTATGTGAAAAAGCTTCAACCTGATAAGCTCGAACGCAAATCAGGAGAAATGTGTCTTCATAGGATACCCAAAGGAAACTGTTGGGTACACCTTCTATCACAGATCCGAAGGCAAGACATTCGTTGCTAAGAATGGATCCTTTCTAGAGAAGGAGTTTCTCTCGAAAGAGGTGAGTGGGAGGAAAGTAGAACTTGATGAGGTAACAGTACCTGCTCCCTTATTGGAAAGTAGTTCATCACATAAACCGGTTCCTGTGATTCCAACACCAATTAGTGAGGAAGCTAATGATGATGATCATGAAAGTTATGATCAAGTTACTACCAAACCTCGTAGGTCAACCAGAAGAAGAAGACTGGCGTTGATGGTAATATTACTATCTATAAAGCTCGACTTGTTGCAAAAGGTTTTCGACAAGTTCAAGGGATTGACTACGATGAGACCTTTTCACCCGTAGCGATGCTTAAGTCTGTCTGAATCATGTTAGCAATTTCCGCATTTTATGATTATGAAATTTGGCAAATGGATGTCAAAACCGCATTCCTAAATGGATTTCTGGAAGAAGAGTTGTATATGATGCAACCGGAAGGTTTTCTCGATCCAAAGGGAGCTAACAAAGTGTGCAAGCTCCAACGATCTATTTATGGACTGGTGCAAGCCTCTCGGAGTTGGAATAAATGTTTTGATAGTGTCCAAGCCTCTCGGAGAAGCTTGTATTTACAAGAAAGTGAGCGGGAGCTCTGTAGCATTTCTGATATTGTATGTGGATGACATATTGTTGATTGGAAATGATATAGAATTTCTGGATAGCATAAAAGGATATTTGAATAAGAGTTTTTCAATGAAAGACCTCGGTGAAGCTGCTTATATATTGGGCATCAAGATCTATAGAGATAGATCAAGATGCTTAATTGGACTTTCACAAAGCACATACCTTGACAAAGTTTTGAAGAAGTTCAAAATGGATCAAGCAAAGAAAGGGTTCTTGCCTGTGTTACAAGGTGTGAAGTTGAGTAAGACTCAATGCCCGACCACTGCAGAAGATAGAGAGAAAATGAAAGATGTTCCCTATGCTTCAGCCATAGGCTCTACCATGTATGAAATGTTGTGTACCAGACCTGATGTGTGCCTTGCTATTTGTTTAGCAGGGAGGTGCCAAAGTAATCCAGGAGTGGATCACTGGAAAGCGGTCAAAAACATCCTGAAATACCTAAAAAGGATGATATGTTTCTCGTTTATGGAGGTGACAAAGAGCTCGCCGTAATTGGTTACGTTGATGCAAGCTTTGACACTGATCCAGACGATTCTAAATCGCAAACCGGGTACGTGTTTTTCTTAAAGGT
Organism: Triticum aestivum; assembly: GCF_018294505.1. NCBI lineage: Eukaryota > Viridiplantae > Streptophyta > Magnoliopsida > Poales > Poaceae > Triticum > Triticum aestivum. Next base: position 136,387,189 of record NC_057803.1, on the reverse strand, counting down.
GGAGCTGTCAGTTGGTGCAGTTCTAAACAAATCGTCATAGCAGGATCTGCATGTGAAGCAGAGTACATAGCTGCTTCAGAAGCAGCAAATGAAGGAGTCCGGATTAAGGAGTTCATATCTAATCTAGGTGTCATAGCTAGTGCATCGGATCCAATGAAAATCTTTTGTGACAATACTGGTGCAATTGCTTTAGCAAAGGAATCCAGATTTCACAAGAGAACCAAGCACATCAAGAGATGCTTCAACTCCATTCGGGATCAAGTCTAGGTGGGAGACATAGAGATTTGCAAGATACATACGGATCCGAATGTTGCAGACCCGTTAACCAAGCCTCTTCCACGAGCAAAACATGATCAGCACCAAGGCTCCATGGGTGTTAGAGTCATTACTGTGTAATCTAGATTATTGACTCTAGTGCAAGTGGGAGACTGAAGGAAATATGACCTAGAGGCAATAATAAAGTTATTATTTATTTCCTTATATCATGATAAATGTTTATTATTCATGCTAGAATTGTATTAACCGGAAACATGATACATGTGTGAATACATAGACAAACAGAGTGTCACTAGTATGCCTCTACTTGACTAGCTCGTTGATCAGAGATGGTTATGTTTCCTAGTCATAGACAAAGAGTTGTCATTTGATTAATGGGATCGCATCATTAGGAGAATGATGTGATTGACTTGACCCATTCCGTTAGCTTAGCACTTGATCATTTAGTTTGTTGCTATTGCTTTCTTCATGACTTATACATGTTCCTATGACTATGAGATTATGCAACTCCCGTTTACCGGAGGAACACTTTGTGTGCTACCAAACGTCACAATGTAACTGGGTGATTATAAAGGTGCTCTACAGGTGTCTCCGAAGGTACTTGTTGGGTTGGTGTATTTCGAGATTAGGATTTGTCACTCCAATTGTTGGAGAGGTATCTCTAGGCCCACTCGATAATACACATCACTTAAGCCTTGCAAGCATTGCAACTAATGAGTTAATTGCGAGATGATGTGTTACGGAACGAGTAAAGAGACTTGCCGGTAACGAGATTGAACTAGGTATTGAGATACCGACGATCGAATCTCGGGCAAGTAACATGCCGATGACAAAGGGAACAACGTATGTTGTTATGCGGTTTGACCGATAAAGATCTTCGTAGAATATGTAGGAGCCAATATGAGCATCCAGGTTCCGCTATTGGTTATTGACCGGAGACGTGTCTCGGTCATGTTTTGGTACATGGACACACTCTCCCCTCCCGTTGCTATGCATCACCATGATCTTGCATGTGCGTAGGATTTTTTTTTGAAATTACTACGTTCCCCGACAGCTAGATGGCTTCTTCTCTCTCTTTGAATCTCAATACAAAGTTCTCCTCGATCTTCTTGGATATCTATTCGATGTAACTCTTTTTGTGGTGTGTTTGTCGAGATCCGATGAATTGTGGGTTTATGATCAAGTCTATCTATGAACAATATTCGATTCTTCTCTGAAATCTTTTATGCATGATTGGTTATCTTTGCAAGTCTCTTCAAATTATCAGTTTGGTTTGGCCTACTAGATTGATCTTTCTTGCAATGGGAGAAGTGCTTAGCTTTGGATTCAATCTTGCGGTGCTTGATCCGAGTGACAGAAAGGGAAACGACACGTATTGTATTGTTGCCATCAAGGATAAAAAGATGGGGTTTATATCATATTGCTTGAGTTTATCCCTCTACATCATGTCATCTTACCTAATGTGTTACTCTATTCTTATGAACTTAATACTCTAGGTGCATGCTGGATAGCGGTCAATGTGTGGAGTAATAGTAGTAGATGGAGGCAGGAGTCGGTCTAATTGTCGTGGACGTGATGCCTATATACATGATCATGCCTAGATATTCTCATAATTATTCGCTTTTCTATCAATTGCTCGACAGTAATTTGTTCACCCGCTGTAATACTTATGCTATCTTGGGAGAGGCCACTAGTGAAACCTATGGCCCCGGGATCTATTTTCCATCATATAAGTTTCCAATCTATTTTACTTTGCAATCTATATCATAAAAATACCAAAAATATTTATCTTATTATTATTATTATTATTATTATTATTATTTCTATCAGATCTCACTCTCGTAAGTGACCGTGAAGGGATTGACAACCCCTTTATCGCGTTTGTTGTGAGGTTCTTATTTGTTTGTGTAGGTATGAGGGACTTGCGTGTGGCCTCCTACTGGATTGATACCTTGGTTCTCAAAAACTGAGGGAAATACTTACGCTACTTTGCTGCATCACCCTTTCCTCTTCAAGGGAAAACCAACGCAATGCTGAAGAGGTGGCAAGAAGGATTTCTGGTGCCATTGCCGGGGAGCCTACGCACAAGTCAAGACATACCAAGTACCCATCACAAACTCTTATCCCTCGCATTACATTATTTTCCATTTGCCTCTCGTTTTTCTCTCCCCCACTTCACCCTTGCCGTTTTATTCACCCTCTTTTTTCCGTTCCTCTTCTCTTTTCTAGTTTGTCTCTTTTTGCTTGTTTCTTGTTTGCTTGTGTGTTGGATTGCTTGCTCGTCACGATGGCTCAAGATAATACTAAATTTGTGTGATTTTTCCAATACCAACAATAATGATTTTATTAGCACTCAGATTACTCCTCTTACTGATGCTGAATCTTGTGAAATTAATGTTGCCTTGCTGAATCTTGTCATGAAAGATCCGTTTTCCGGCCTTCCTAGTGAAGATGCCGCTACCCATCTAAACAACTTTGTTGATTTGTGTGATATGCAAAATAAGAAAGATGTGGATAATGATATTGTTAAACTGAATCTATTCCCGTTTTCCCTTAGAGATCGTGCTAAAACTTGGTTTTCGTCTTTGCCTAAAAATAGTATCGATTCGTGGAATAAGTGCAAAGATGCATTTATATCTAAGTATTTTCCTCCCGCTAAGATCATCACTCTTAGAAACGATATTATGAATTTTAAGCAACTTGATCATGAACATGTTGCACAAGCTTGGGAGAGGATGAAATTAATGATACATAATTGCCCTACGCATGGTTTGAATCTTTGGATGATTATACAAATTTTTTATGTCGGATTGAACTTTGCTTCTAGAAATCTTTTAGATTCAGCCGCGGGAGGCACTTTTATGGAAATCACCTTAGAGAAGCTACTAAACTCCTAGATAATATTATGGTTAATTATACTCAATGGCATACTGAAAGATCTACTAATAAAAAGGTGCATGCTATAGAAGAAATCAATGTTTTGAGTGGAAAGATGGATGAACTTATGAAATTGTTTGCTAATAAAAGTGTTTCTTCTGATCCTAATGATATGCCTTTGTCTACTTTGATTGAGAATAATAATGAGTCTATGGATGTGAATTTTGTTGGTAGGAACAATTTTGGTAATAACGCATATAGAGGTAATTTTAATCCTATGCCGTTTCCTAGTATTTCCTCTAATAATTATGGTATTCCTACAATAGTTCTTAGGGAAATTATAATAAGACGCCCTCTGATTTTGAATCTAATATTAAAGAATTTATTAGTTCGCAAAAGAGTTTCAATGCTTTGATTGAAGAAAAATTGTCTAAGATTGATGAGTTGGCTAGGAACGTGGATAGAATTTCTCTTGATGTTGATTCTTTGAAACTTAGATCTATTCCACCTAATCATGATATCAATGAGTCTCTCAAAGCTATTATAATTTACATTGATGAGTGCAAAGTAAGAACGGCTAGGATGTGTGCTAAAAAGATTGCTTTGTGAAAGCGTGTTCTTCTAGTTTCCACGAAAATAAAGATGAGGATCTAAAAGTTATTGATGTGTCCCCTATTAAATCTTTATTTTGCAATATGAATCTTGATAATGATGGGACTGGAGATGAGTCAACTTTAGTTAGAAGGCGTCCCAATGATTCGGAGTTTTTAGATCTTGATGCAAAAATTGATAAAAGTGGGATGGAAGAGGTTAAAACTTTACATAGCAATGAGCCCACTATCTTGGATATCAAGGAATTTAATTATGATAATTGCTCTTTGATAGATTGTATTTCCTTGTTGCAATCCGTGCTAAATTCTCTGCATGCTTATAGTCAAAATAAAGCTTTTACTAAACTTAACGTGATGCTTTAATGCAATCTTATGAAGAAAAGCTTGAATTGGAAGTTTCTATCCCTAGAAAACTTCATGATGGGTGGGAACCTACTATTAAAATTAAGATTAAAGATCATGAATGCTTTGCTTTATGTGATTTGGGTGCTAGTGTTTCCACGATTCCTAAAACTTTGTGTGATTTGCTAGGTTTCCGTGAATTTGATGATTGTTCTTTAAACTTGCATCTTGCGGATTCCACAGTTAAGAAACCTATGGGAAGAATTAATGATGTTCTTATTGTTGCAAATAGGAATTATGTGCCCGTAGATTTCATTTTCCTTGAAATAGATTGCAATCCTACATCTCCTATTATTCTTGGTAGACCTTTCCTTAGAACTATTGGTGCAATTATTGATATGAAGGAAGGGAATATTAGATTCCAATTTACGTTAAGGAAGGGCATGGAACACTTTCATAGAAAGAAAATTAAATTACCTTATGAACCTATTATGCGAGCCACTTATGGATTGCATACCAAATATGGCAATACCTAGATCTATCCTTGCTTTTATGCCTAGCTAGGGGCGTTAAACGATAGCGCTTGTTGGGAGGCAACCCAATTTTATTTTTGTTTATTGCCTTTTGATTCTGTTTAGTAATAAATAATTCATCTAGCCTCTGCTTAGATGTGGTTTTATGTTTTTAATTAGTGTTTGTGCCAAGTAGAACCTTTGGAAAGACTTGGGGAAAGTCTTTGCGATCTTGCTGTAAAAAAAACAGAAACTTTAGCGCTCACGAGATTTGCTGCCATTTTTTTACTGGAGAGTGCTATTTAGTTAATTCTTTTTGCAGATGATTAATAGATAAATTCCTCACGTGCAGCAATTTATGTTAGAATTTTTGGGGTTCCAAAAGTATTCGAAACCTACAGATTACTACATACTGTTCTGTTTTCGACAGATTCTGTGTTTCGTGTGTTGTTTGCTTATTTTGATGAATCTATGGCTACTAATAGAGTTTATGAACCATATAAAAGTTTTAATACAGTAGGTTTAACACCAATATAAATAAAGAATGACTTCATTACAGTACCTTGAAGTGGTGGTTTGTTTTCTTTTACTAACAGACACGAGATTTTCTTTTAAGTTTTGTGTTGTGAAGTTTTCAAGTTTTGGGTAAAGATTTGATGTATTATGGAACAAGGAGTGGCAAGAGCATAAGCTTTGGGATTCCCAAGGCACCCCAAGGTAAAATCCAAGGACAACCAAAAGCCTAAGCTTGGGGATGCCCCGAAAGGCATCCCCTCTTTCGTCTTCGTCCATCGGTAACTTTACTTGGAGCTATATTTTTATTCGCCACATGATATGTTTTTTGCTTGGAGCGTCTTGTATGATTTGAGTCTTTGCCTTTTAGTTTACCACAATCATCCTTGTTGTACACATATTTTGGGAGAGACACACATGAATTGGAATTTATTAGAATACTCTATGTGCTTCACTTATATCTTTTGAGTTGGATAATTTTTGCTCTAGTGCTTCGCTTATATCTTTTAGAGCACGTCAGTGGTTCTATTTTATAGAAATAATTGGTCTCTCATGCTTCACTTATATCATTTTGAGAGTCCTTTAGAACAGCATGGTAATTTACTTTGGTTATAAATTTTAAATGCTAAGAGTAGTTGGATGCTTGATAGTTGTTTTGAGATATAAAGGTGGTAATATTATAGGTGTGCTAGTTGAGTAATTGTGAAATTGATGAATACTTGTGTTGAAGTTGGCAAGTCCCGTAGCATGCACGTATGGTAAACATTTTGTGACAAATTTGAAGCATGGGGTGTTCTTTGATTGCTTTCCTTATGAGTGGCGGTCAGGGACGAGCGATGGTCTTTTCCTACCAATCTATCCCCCTAGGAGCATGCGCGTAGTGCTTGGTTTTGATGACTTGTAGATTTTTGCAATAAGCATGTGAGTTCTTTATGAATAATGTTGAGTCCATGGATTATATGCACTCTCACCCTTCCATCATTGCTAGTCTCTTCGGTACCGTGCATTGCCCTTTCTCACCTTGAGAGTTGGTGCAAACTTCACCGGTGCATCCAAACCCCGTGATATGATACGCTCTATCACACATAAGCCTCCTTATATCTTCCTCAAAACAGCCACCATACCTACCTATTATGGCATTTCCATAGCCATTCCGAGATATATTGCCATGCAACTTTCCATTGTTCCATTTATTATGACACGCATCATTGCATATTGCTTTGCATGATCATGTAGTTGACATCATATTTGTGGCAAAGCCACCATGCTTAATTTTTCATACATGTCACTCTTGATTCATCACAATCATGGTACATTGCCAGAGGCATTCACATAGAGTCATATTTTGTTCTAAGTATCGAGTTGTAATTCTTGAGTTGTAAGTAAATAAAAGTGTGATGATCATCATTAGAGCATTATCCCATGTGAGGAAAGGATGATGGAGACTATGATTTCCCCACAAGTCGGGATGAGACTCCGGATGAAAATAATAATAATAATAATAATAATAATAATAATAATAATAATAATAATAATAATAATAATAATAATAATAATAATAATAATAAGATGCCATAAAAAGGCTCAAACAAAAAAAAGAGAAAAAGAGAGAAGGGACAATGTTACTATCCTTTTTCCACACTTGTGCTTCAAAGTAGCACCATGATCTTCAGAGAGTCTCTTATTTTGTCACTTTCATATACTAGTGGGAATTTTTCATTATAGAACTTGGCTTGTATATTCTAATGATGGGCTTCCTCAAATGCCCTAGGTCTTCATGAGCAAGAAAGTTGGATGCACACCCACTTAGTTTCTTTGATGAGCTTTCATATATTTATAGCTCTAGTGCATCCATTGCATGGCAATCCCTACTCCTTGCATTGACATCAATCGGTGGGCATCTCCATAGCCCATTTATTAGCCGCGTCAATGTGAGACTTTCTCCCTTTTTGTCTTCTCACACAACCTCAATCATCATATTCTATTCCACCCATAGTGCTATGTCCATGGCTCGCGCTCATATATTGCATAAAAGTTGAAAGAGTTTGAAAAGGCTAAGTATGAAACAATTGCTTGGCTTGTCATCGGGATTGTGCATGATGAGAGCATTTTGTGTGACGAAAATGAAGCATGGCCAAACTACATGATTTTGTAGGGATAAGTTTTCTTTGGCTATGTTATTTTGATAAGACATAATTGCTTGATTAGCATACTTGGAGTATTACTATTTTTATGTAAACAATAAACTTTTATCTTGAATCTTTCGGATCTGAACATTCATGCCACAATAGAGAAAAATACATTGAAGAACATGCTAGAAAGCATTCCACGTCAAAAATTCTGTTTTTATCACTTACCTACTCGAGGACGAGCAGGAATTAAGCTTGGGGATGCTTGATACGTCTCCAACGTATCTATAATTTTTGATTGTTTCATGCTATTATATTATATGTTTTGGATGTTAAATGGCTTTATTTTACACTTTTATATTATTTTTGGGACTAACCTATTAACCCAAGGCCTGGTGCAAATTGCTGTTTTTTTGCCTATTTCTATGTTTCGCAGAAAAGGAATATCAAATGGAGTCCAAACAGAATGAAATCTTCGGGAGCATGATTTTTGGAACAAATGTGATCCAGAGGACTTGGAGTGGACGTCAAGAAACGAACGAGGTGTCCACAAGGCAGGGGGCGCGCCTACCCCCTGGGCGCGCCCTCCCCTCTCATGGGCCCCTCGTGGCTCAACCGACCTACTTCTTCCTCCTATATATGTTCACATACCCCGAAAACATCCAGGAGCACCACGAAACCCTATTTCCACCACCGCAACCTTCTGTACCCAAGAGATCCGATCTTGGGGCCTTTTCCGGAGCTCTGCCGGAGAGGGCATTGATCACGGAGGGCCTCTACATCAACTCCATGGCCCCTCTGATGATGTGTGAGTAGTTTACTTCAGACCTTCGGGTCCATAGTTATTAGCTAGATGGCTTATTCTCTCCATTTGAATCTCAATACAAATTTCTCCTCGATATTCTTGGAGATCTATTCGATGTAACTCTTTTTGCGGTGTGTTTGTCGAGATCCGATGAATTGTGGGTTTATGATCAAGTCTATCTATGAACAATATTCGATTCTTCTCTGAAATCTTTTATGCATGATTGGTTATCTTTGCAAGTCTCTTCGAATTATCAGTTTGGTTTGGCCTAGTAGATTGATCTTTCTTGCAATGGGAGAAGTGCTTAGCTTTGGGTTCAATCTTGCGGCGCTTGATCCCAGTGACAGAAAGGGAAACGACACGTATTGTATTGTTGCCATCGAGGATAAAAAGATGTGGTTTATATCATATTGCTTGAGTGTATCCCTCTACATCATGTCATCTTACCTAATGCGTTACTCTGTTCTTATGAACTTAATACTCTAGATGCATGCTGGATAGCGGTCGATGTGTGGAGTAATAGTAGTAGATGCAGGCAGGAGTCGGTCTACTTGTCGCGGACGTGATGCCTATATACATTATCATGCCTAGATATTCTCATAATTATTCGCTTTTCTATCAATTGCTTGACAGTAATTTGTTCACCCACCGTAATACTTATGCTATCTTGAGAGAAGCCACTAGTGAAACCTATGGCCCCCGGGTCTATTTTCCAGCATATAAGTTTCCAATCTATTTTACTTTGCAATCTTTACTTTCAATCTATATCATAAAAACACCAAAAATATTTGTATTATTATTATTATTATCTCTATCAGATCTCACTCTTGTAAGTGACCGTGAAGGGATTGACAACCCCTTTATCACGTTGGTTGCGAGGTTCTTATTTGTTTGTGTAGGTACGAGGGACTTGCGTGTGGCCTCCTACTGGATTGATACCTTGGTTCTCAAAAACTAAGGGAAATACTTACGCTACTTTGCTGCATCACCCTTTCCTCTTCAAGTTAAAACCAACGCAGTGCTCAAGAGGTAGCAGACTACTCCCTCCTCATCGTGGTTGCCGCTGGGATGATGAAGATGGCCACCGGAGATGATTCCCCCCTCCGGCAGGGTGTCGGAACGGGTCTAGATTGGTTTTCGGTGGCTACGGAGCCCTGTGGAGGTAGAACTTCTGATATAGGTTAACCCCAAAGGGTTTCGAAATATTTGGGAATTTATAGTGCAAAGAAGAGGTGCTGGAGGCCACCGAGGTGGGCACAACCCACCTGGGCGCGCCAGGGGGGCCTGGCGCGCCCTGGTGAGTTGTGCCCCCCTCGAGGCATCCCTAGGTGCTGCTCTGCCCCCATCGGGAGTCTTATGGCCCATAAAAAACCCACAAAAAGTTTCACGGTGTTTGGACTCTGTTTAATATTGATTTTCTGTGATGTAAAAAACAAGCAAAAAACAGCAACTGGCACTGGGCACTGAGTCTATAGGTTAGTCCCAAAAAATGATGTAAAGTTGCTATAAAATGATTGTAAAACATCCAAGAATGATAATATATTGGCATGAATACTTCATAAATTATAGATACGTTGGAGACGTATCAGTATCCCCAAGCTTAATTCCTACTCGTCCTCGAGTAGGTAAATGATAAAAGAAATAATTTATGAAGTGTGAATGCTAGCAAAGTGCACAAGTTTGATCAATGATAATTTCAATCACTTTTCCTAGCATCATAACAACAATTCTTTCTTATGAAACTTCTCATGTTATAGTGGTAACCAATTCACATGTTAAGGTTCAAACAATGAATTCTCTTGAAACCCAACAACCTATGTTCTTAGTCACCAAGCAATTGTAATTCAACTTATTCAACAGAGTTTAAGTAAGAGCCACTACAGAAAAAAAATACACATCCGTGACATTTTGGGCCGAACGAAAAAAAATTCTGTCATACATATGACACTTCTATGACGATAATTGTGACAAAACCCGGTATCATCATAGATGTGGTGGGCTCCTACTTCTATGACAAAAAATCATGACAGAAAATGGGCTTTTCGTCCTGGGCGGGCCGGAGACGCAGCTGCATGACATTCTTTGGGCCATCCATGACGGAAAAAACCGTGGTAGAAGCGAGGGGGAGGAAAATTTCGGGGAGTTCCTGGTTACGGTGGGAGGTCAGGGCCGAGCGATGCGCGTTTCTCTCATACACGTACGCGCATGTGTGCAAGGCGTTGGCTCTAACTAAACCCGAGCGAGGTGTTGGGCTCTAACTGAACCCGAGCGATTGCACTGCATGCTATGAGTTACTGAACCCGAGCGATCAATCGATGGCTGTTAACTGAACCCGATCGAGCGATTCCTTCGCTACTGTTGCTAACTGAAGCCGATCGATGCTGCCTCTAGGATGAATAGTGAGCATTGCAGGGGGGGGGTTGGATGAACAGTGACCGGTGGCGTTGCCTCTGGATGAACAGGACCCTGTGGTGTGGTGGAGGGCTGGATGAACAGTAGACGGTGGAGGGGTGCCCGTGGAGGGGTGGTTGAACAGGACCCCGTGGTGTGGAGGGCTGGATGAACAATAGACGGTGGAGAGGTGCCCGTGGAGGGGTGGTTGAATAGTAGCCGGTAGAGTAGCACGCGGTGGAGGCTGGATAAACAGGAGCCCGTGGAGGCTAGAGGAGGTCGACGGTGGAGATGAACAGTATCTCGTGGAGTCCCGTTTTGCGGTACGCCACACCCCTCCCGATGAACAGGAGCCCTGTTTCGACCGTAGGAGGTCCGTTTCGTCCGTTTTGCGGTACACCACACCCCTCCCAATCAACAGGACCCCCGTTTCGACCGTAGGAGGTCCGTTTCGTCCATTTTGCGGTACGCCACACCCCTCCCGATCAACAGGACCCCCGTTTCGACCGTAGGAGGTCCGTTTCCTCCGTTTTGCGGTACGCCAGACCCCTCCCGATCAACAGGACCCCGTTCCGAACGTAGGAGGTCCGTTTCCTCTGTTGTGCGGTACGCCAGGCCTCGTTTCCATCACCTGTTCCATCCAAGCCCTCCCGATGAATACGACCACGCATTCCGTTCCGACCCAGCCGGTTGGCTCCCGCGCGTTCCGTTGCCTCCCGATGAACACGAGCATTCCGTTGCCTCCCCATGAACACAACGCATTCCGTTGCCTCCCCATGAACACAAAGCATTCCGTTGCCTCCCCATGAACACGACGACGACGCTGTTTCTCCGTTCTGACCCAGCCATGTACACGAGCCCTGGCCGTACGTATGCGCGAGTAGGCGTTCGAGACCTCGCTCGTATGTACACATACGTGGCCGTATTTTCTTTCTTGCACCCTGGCCGCTATACGTACATGTACATGCTACATGCGCGCCTCTACTATGACACGTACACGCCTCTACTACGACACGTGCGCGCCTCTACATCCACCACTATATATGTACGTACACGTTCGCGACCAGAATGACAACGCTACGTACGCTTCGACCAGGTGGGTCCCGACTGTCAGGAACTTCCTTGCCTGTGAAGATGTAGCTGGTGGGTCCCAGCAGTCAGGGGGGTGAATCGTTTTGTTGCCCGGACGCACTTCCTTGCGTGTGAAGATGTAGCTGGTGGGTCCCAGCAGTCAGGGGCAAACGTTTTTTTCACGAAATACGATGGCCCGTCCAGTGGGTCCCCGCTGTCAGGTGGAGGAATAATTATTTTGCACGTAATAAGGAGGCACTTCCTTGCTGCGGCCGTGGACCCAGCTGTCAGCCTCTCCACGTATAGTCCACGTCCAATGGAAGCTGTTCCTTGACCATGTTGACCACGCCGCGCCGAGAGCACCAGGGCGGTGGACGACGGCGAGGCCTAGGAAGGGGACAACGCGGAGCCGGGGAAGACGCGGTAGTGGATGCCCACACGTAGAGGAGTACGAGGGTTCACTGGTTCGCTGCGGTGTGAGGCTGCCATCGCCGCAGAATAACAGGGGGTGTCGGTCATTGACCACGTTGACCAGGCCGCGCCGAGAGCACCAGGGCGGTGGACGACGGCGAGGCCTAGGAAGGGAACGGCACGGAGGCAGGGAAGACTTGGCAGTTGTTTCCTACACGGAGGGGAGTACGACTGTACGAGGGTTTACTGGTTCGTCTGCCGTCGCCGGAGAATAACAACAAGTGTGGGTGAGTAGAGGGATGGCTAGGCCAGTGATGGGAGTAGGGTGGGGTGGTGAGGCATGCGCGGCAGCATAGCCGGCCCCGGAGAGGAGGGAGCAGGCAGTCCCGCCGGCGCTTGTTTGAGCGGCTAGAGCAGGAAGAGCAGAGATTGAAGAAGCATGGTGGCCGTTCGGTGGACGTCCAACAGTCACTGCTTATGCGTCAACCTTTTTTTAGGAAAGCCTCAAATCTGTGGAAAATAGTATATAGCCCATCTGCCATTATTTCTAATAATTTACAGCCCATTTGCTAATTCTTAAGGTTTTTTTGGAGCCCATATTCTTTTTGTTAGTATTAGAGCCCATATTGTGGCCATGGTTAAAAAATTATACCAAACTTTGCATATTTCGGTGCGGTCCGAACTGTTTTTAATCCTGAAATTTCGACTCACATTCAAACTGATTTTAAAAATAAATGTATATCAATATAAAACCCAACAAGTTCTCCACGCATAAAAATTAAAGTAATTTAAAATCTTGAAATGAAAAAAAAAATATTTGAAACTAATTGCCGGTTTGATGTGTTTTAAAAATGTACAACCCATTTCTCATTACTAATGGGCCATTTTCTCGGCCAGCCGAATGAAAGCTCTCCTTGTCTTGAAAGATTTGCAGCCCAACAGGCCTAACAAAGCGACTTACTTGGCAAATCACAGACAAAACTAGGCTATGGCCGTGGAGCTGTCAGCCTCTCCATGTACAGTACTCTTCCGATGGAGGTCGTTCCTTGACCATGTTAACCACGCCGCGCGGAGAGCACCACGGCGGTGGACGACGGCGAGGCCTAGGAAGGGGACGACGCGGAGCCGGGGAAGACGCGGCAGCGGAAGCCCGCGCGGAGAGGAGTACGAGGGTTCACTAGTTCGGCTGCGGTGTGAGGCTGCCGTCGCCGCAGGACCTAGTTATTAGCTAGATGGCTTCTTCTCTCTCTCTCTGGATCTCAATACAAAGTTCTCCTCAATTCCCTTGGAGATCTATTCGATGTAATCTTCTTTTGCGGTGTGTTTGTCGAGATCCGATGAATTGTGAGTTTATGATCAAGATTATCTATGAACAATATTTGAATCTTCTCTGAATTCTTTTATGTATGATTGGTTATCTTTGCATGTCTCTTTGAATTATCAGTTTGGTTTGGCCTACTAGATTGATCTCTCTTGCAATGGTAGAAGTGCTTAGCTTTGGGTTCAATCTTGCGGTGCTCGATCCCAGTGACAGTAGGGGAAACGCACGTATTGTATTGTTGCCATCGAGGATAAAAAGATGGTGTTTATATCATATTGCAAGAGTTTATCCCTCTACATCATGTCATCTTGCTTAAAGCGTTACTCCGTTCTTATGAACTTAATACTCTAGATGCATGCTGGATAGCGGTTGATGTGAGGAGTAATACTAGTAGATGCAGGCAGGAGTTGGTCTACTTATCACGGACGTGATGCCTATATACATGATCATACCTAGATATTCTCATATCTATGCTCAATTCTATCAATTGCTTGACAGTAATTTGTTCACCCACCGTAATACTTATGCTATCTTGAGAGAAGCCACTAGTGAAACCTATGGCCCCCGGGTCTATTTTCCATCATACAAGTTTCCAATCTATTTTATTTTGCAATCTTTACTTTCAATTTATATCATAAAAATACCAAAAATATTTATCTTATTATTATTATATCTATCAGATAACACTCTTGCAAGTGGCCGTGAAGGGATTGCCAACCCCTTTATTGTGTTGGTTGTGAGGTTCTTATTTGTTTGTGTAGGTATGAGGTGACTCGCGCGTGGTCTCCTACTGGATTGATACCTTGGTTCTCAAAAACTGAGGGAAATACTTACGCTGCTTTGCTGCATCACCCTTTCCTCTTCAAGGGAAAACCAACGCGTGCTCAAGAGGTGGCAACGAAGAATGAAGACCCCCCTCTCCGGAGCCCCAAACAGACTCCAGATCTGCCCTCCCGAGGAAGAACAGGGCTTGGCAGTGGCTCCGTCTCATGGATCGCGATAATTCTTTCTCCCTGATTTTTTCTCCGAAAATCGGAATTTATAGTGTCAGGGTTGAGGTCTGCGGGGCCACCAGGTGGGTACAACCCACCTGGGCGCACAAGGATAGGGGGGCGCCCTGGTGGGTTGTGCCCACCCAGGTGCCCCTCTCTAGTAGGTCTTGGCTCCAGAAATTCTTATTATTGATATAAAATCCTCGCAAAGTTTCGTTCCATTCCGAGAACTTTTATTTCTGCACAAAAACAACACCATGGTAGTTCTGCTGAAAACAGCGTCAGGCTGGGGTTAGTTTCATTCAAATCATGCAAATTAGAGTCCAAAACAAGAGGAAAAGCGTGAGAAAAAAAGTAGATACGTTGGAGACGTATCAGGAAGCAGAGGTTGCCATGCGCTTATTTGTTTGTATGCTCAACCCCTTAGTGCAAAAGAACGTCACATTATATTGCCCCATGTGATAGCAACCTTTATTATGTAGTATGTCACTTTTATTGCTTTACCATCACAAGTTTGTACAACGCTCAATTTTCTCTTACACGAAATGATCTCACACTTTTAGAAGGAATTTTTATTGCCTTATTGCACCGATGACAACTTACTTGAAGGATATTGCTCAATACTTAGGTAGGTATGGTGGACTTTTGAAAATAAGATTCGGGTTTAAGGCTTTTTGGATGCATAAGTAGTATCTCTACTTGGTGCGGAATTTTTGGCTAGCAAAGATGGGGGGCAAGCACCATATGTTGAAGGATCTATGACAATATAACTTCTATGTGAATATGAACAAACGTAAACCATTACGTTGTCTTCCTTGTCCAACATCAACAATTTTGGCATATAATATTTTTATGGGGGCTCACAATCACAAAAGATTTCCATGATAGTGTATTTGCATGTGAAAGTTCTCTTCCTTATACTAATTATTCGTGAATTGCTTGTATGACCAATATTGTGATTGTCAAGCCTCAAAAGATTCACTTTCTAAACCCAATGTGAAGCTACCACTAGGCAAGATATAATTTCAACTTCATGATATTCAATTCATTCAACGATTTACTCATAGGATATAAGTGAAGCACAAGAGTAAATGACGAGCTACTCCAAAAAAAGATATAAGTGAAGATCAAGTGAGTAGTTAAGTAAATAGGTAGTTATTTGAGGACTCTCTCTTATTCAAAAACTTTCAGATCTAAGCATTTTATTAAAACATTAAGCAAAACAAAATGACATTCTAAGAATAGCACACATCACATGAAGAAGCAGAAACTTAGCCTCAACCGATACTAACCGATATGCCTTGGGCATCCCCAAGCTTGAGCTTTTGTGTCTCCTTAATTCCTCTGATATCACGGTTTTCCTAAATCCCAAAAGCTTCATCCACACAAAACTCAACAAGAACTCGTGAGATAAGTTAGTATAAACTAATACAAAAACCTTATCATTCTCTATTCTAGTAAATCACTAAAATTGTTATTCAACATTGCACACTAAATGTCTTTGCATATTTAATACTCCTATCCTCAAATAGAATCATTAAACAAGCAAAGATATGCAAACAATGCAAACATAACAGCAATCTTCCAAAACAGTACAGTCTGTAAAGAATGCAAGAGTACCAATAATTCCTTAATGATGTCGCTTGAAGCTATGTCGGTATTTCCCCAAAGAGGAAGGGATGATGCAGCACAGCGGCGGTAGGTATTTCCCTTAGATATGAAACCAAGGTTATCGAATCAGTAGGAGAACCAAGCAACACAACGTAAACAACCCCTGCACACAAATAACAACACCTCGCAACCCGACGTGTTAAAGGGGTTGTCAATCCCTTTCGGGTAACGGCGCTAGAAACGGTGTGTGGATGGGAGATAAATTTGTGATAGATTGAAATAATAGATCGCAAATAAAATAAAGTGCAGCAAAGTATTTTTGTATTTTTGGTTTAATAGATCTGAAAATAAAAGCGAATAAAAAGTAGATCGCAAAGGCAAATATATGAGAAAGAAGACCCGGGGGCCGTAGGTTTCACTAGTGGCTTCTCTCGAGAAAAATAGCAAACGGTGGGTAAACAAATTACTGTTGGGCAACTAATAGAACCTCAAATAATTATGACGATATCCAGGCAATGATCATTACATAGGCATCACGTCCAAGATTAGTAGACCGACTCCTGCCTGCATCTACTACTATTATTCCACACATCGACCGATATCCAGCATACATCTAGTGTATTAAGTTCATGGAAAAACAGAGTAATGCAATAAGAACAATGACATGATGTAGACGAGATCCATTTATCTATGGCGGTAGATATAGATCCCATCTTTTTATCCTTAGTAGCAACGATACATACGTGTCGGTTCCCTTTCTGTCACTAGGATCAAGCACTGTAAGATCAAACCCACTACCGGGCACCTCTTCCCATTGCAAGATAAATAGATCAAGTTGGCCAAAAAAATCCAAATATCAGAGAAGAAATACGAGGCTATAAGAGATCACGCATAAAAGAGATCAAAGAAACTCAAATACTTTCATGGATATAAAAAGATAGATCTGATCATAAACTCAAAGTTCATCGATCCCAACGAACACACCACAAAAGAGTTACATCATATGGATCTCCAAGAGACCATTGTACTGAGAATCAAGAGAGAGAGATGAAGCCATCTAGCTACTAACTACGGACCCGAAGGTTTACAAAGAACTACTCGCGCATCATCGGAGAGGCACCAATGGAAGTGGTGAACCCCTCCGTGATGGTGTCTAGATTGGATCTGGTGGTTCTGGACTCTGCGGCGGCAGGATGAATATTTCGTCGACTCCCCTAGGGTTTTGGGAATATTGGGGTATTTATAGAGCAAAGAGGCAGTCCGGGGGGGCACCGAGGAGGGCACAACCCACCAGGGTGCGCTTGGGCCTCCTGGCGCGCCTTGGTGGGTTGTCCCCTCCTCGGGACTCCCCCCAGGTGCAACTAGGGCCCAATATCTTCCATCTGGTCCATAAAAAATCTCTGTGAAGTTTCATGGCATTTGGACTCCGTTTGATATTGATTTTCTGCGATGTAAAAAAACATGGGAAAAACAGCAACTAGCACTTGGCACTATGTCAATAGGTTAGTACCAAAAAATGACTATAAAATGGTTATAAAACATCCAAGATTGATAATAAAACAACATGGAACAATAAAAAATTATAGATACGTTGGATACGTATCAACATCCCCAAGCTTAACTCCTACTCATCCTCGAGTAGGTAAGTGATAAAAACAGAATTTTTGATGTGGAGTGTTGTTCATCATGTCATATCATATTCTTTTCTTTATAGCATGGACATTTGGACTTTTATGTGATTCAAAGCAATAGTCTAGTTTTGACATAATAATTTAGATACTCAAGCATATCAAGAAGCAACCATGTCTTTCAAAATAGCAATGCTAAAATAAGTTATCCCTAGCCCATCATGCTCAAACATTGATCCATTCATGAAACACACTCGAATATTAACTACACCCAATACTTAAGCACGATCATATTGCCTCCTAGTTGGTGCTTTTATAAGAGAAGATGGAGACTCAAAATAAAAATTGCATAAAGTAAAAGATAGGCCCTTCGGAGAGGGAAGTAAGGATTTGTAGAGGTGCTAGAGCTCAAAGCAAAAAATTTGAGATAAAAACATTTTGGGAGGTGTATCCATCCCACCAACGAAAACGACTTAGAGTTCCCAATACTTTCCATGCATAGATATATCATAGGCAGTTCCCAGATAGAAAATAAAGTCTATTCCTTTTTCCACCATAACTTCCACTTTCCATGGCTAACCATATCCACGGGTTCCCTCCATACCAACACTTTCCAAGGAATTTATTATTTGACAACATAAAGTAAATTCATTTGATTTTTCATTTCGGGACTAGGCATCCCTAATACCTTTGCCTTACTCTTGTGTAATGACAAGTGAATAAACACTCATCTTGAGAATAACACATCTAGCATGGAAAATATTAGCCATCCCTCACCGCTCCGCGAGCGAAACAAACACACAAAAGAGAAGTTTATTCTAAAAATTAGAGATGGGACGTGCAAATTTGCTTAGAATGACAAAAGAATACCACATATAGGTAGATATAGTGGACTCATGTGGAAAAACTGGTTTAAAGGATTTTGGATGCACAAGTAGAGGTCATACTTAGTGCAAAATGAAGGCTAGCAAAAGATTGGGAAGTGACCAACCAAGAAACGAATAATCTAATAAGCAAGCATTAAGCATAATTAACACTGAATAATCCACCACAAGTAGGATATAATTTTCATTGCATGATTATCGACTTTCGTGCATGCATAGGGAATCACAAACCTTAACACCAATATTCCTACTAAAGCATAATTATTCATCAACATGACTCACATATCACATTATCATGTCTCAAAACTATTACTAAGAATCAAGCTTATTTTGTCCAATGATCTTCATGACACATTTTTTTTCTTTTTTTCTTTATCCTTCTTGGATATCTATCAATTTGGGACTAATTTTCATGTGTTGCTTTTCATAGGCTCAAACAAATAAAGTGAAGATCATGAGCATAACAAATTTTATTTATCTCAAAATAATTTAAGTGAAGCAAGAGAGAATTTCTTCAAAATTTTACTAAATCTCAAATAAATCCCATAGGCTTTTTAATAGTAGAATCCGCCAAGTGCAAATTCAAAGAACATTCTTCAAGATCGGTAAGACCAAGCACATCACATAAAGATTTCTGAATTGTTAGAAACACTAGCACCTAAGTCACACAAAGAAAAATACTCAAATTTTTTATCTTGACTTTGATAGTAGGTTCCCATTCATCATGCAATTTTCTAGGAATTGAAACTTCCAATTCCAATTTTTCTTCAAGAGCTTTCATCATAGCATCAACAATATGTTTAGTAAAAGCTTTATTTTGTTCATAAGCATGGGGTGAATTCATCATGGATTGCAACAAAGAAATACAATAAATCAAAGAGCAACTATCATAATTAAAGTCTTTGTAATCCAAAAGAGTGGGTGCATCACTAGCTAAAGTGTTGACCTCTCCAAACCCACTTTCATCATTTTTCTCAACAAGATTTTCACCCTCCGAAATATTGGGACTCCTTCTACCTAAAGTTGACTCTTCTCTAGTCCCTTTTTCACCAATCTTAACTTAACTTAACAAGGAATCAATAGAAGAAACGCCAATCATTTTAAGATCTTCATCACTTTTGCAAGAATAATCACTAGAAAAAGCTTTTTCTAAAAATTCTCTTTTAGCTCTAAGCATAGCAGTTCTTTTCTTACTTTCATCCATAGAAACATAAAGAGATTTAATTGATTCATATACTTTAGGCACAAAAATTTTCATCTTGAGATTTTCCACAACATGAGCAATTCTATCAACACTTCTAGACAAATCATCAATCTTGTTCAACTTTTCTTCTACGGAAGTGTTGAAAACTTTTTGCTTGTTGATAAATTCTTTAGTATTATTCTCAAGATTAGAGGTGTTCCTATTAATATTATAAGATTGATTTCCATAGGAATTACCATAATTATTAGAGGAATTACTAGGAAAAGGCCCAGGATTAAAATTACCTCTATAAGCATTGTTGTTGAAATTATTGCGAGAAATAGAATTCACATCAATGGCATCACTATTTTGCTCAATCAAAGTAGACAAAGACATATCAATAAGATCAATAGGAGCACTTCTACTAGCAACCAATTTCACAAGAGCATCAACTTTTTCACTCAAAGAAGAAATTTCTTCAACCGAATTAACTTTTTTACTAGTAGGAGTCCTTTCAGTATGCCATTGCGAATAATTTGCCATAATATTATCAAGAAATTTGGTGGCTTCACCCAAAGTAATTTCCATAAAAGTACCACCCGCGGTGGAATCTAAAAGATTACGAGAAACAAAGTTCAACCCCGCATAAAATTTTTGTATGATCATCCAAAGATTTAACCCATGAGTTGGGCAATTCCATAGCATCATTTCATCCTTTCCCAAGATTGTGCACCATGCTCATGTTCAAGTTTCTTGAAATTCATGATCTGGTTCTAAGGGAAATAATTTTTGCAGGAGGAAAATACTTAGTGATAAAAGCATCTTTGCACTTATTCCAAGAATCGATACTATTGCGAGGCAAAGAAGAGAACCAAATTTTTTGCAGAATCATGCAAGGAAAATGGAAATAATTTCATATTTACCACATGATTGTCCACATCTTTTTTCTTTTGCATATCGCATAATTCCACGAAGGTATTAAGATGGGACGCGGCATCCTCATTAGGAGTACCGGAAAATTGGTCTTTCATAACAAGATCAACAAAGAAGTGTTGGTTGATGACCCACAAGTATAGGGGATCTATCGTAGTCCTTTCGATAACTAAGAGTGTCAAACCCAATGAGGAGCAGAAGGAAATGATAAGCAGTTTTCAGTAAGGTATTCTCTACAAGCACAGAAATTATCGGTAATAGATAGTTTTGTGATAAGGTAATTTGTAACGGGTAACAAGTAATAAAAGTAAATATGGTGCAGCAAGATGGCCCAATCCTTTTTGTAGCAAAGGACAAGCCTGGACAAATTCTTATATAAAGGAAAACGCTCCCGAGGACACATGGGAATTATTGACAAGCTAGTTTTCATCACGCTCATATGATTCGTGTTTGGTACTTTGATAATTTGATATGTGGGTGGACCGGTGCTTGGGTACTGCCCTTCCTTGGACAAGCATCCCACTTATGATTAACCCCTCTTGCAAGCATCCGCAACTACAAAAGAAGTATTAAGGTAAACCTAACCATAGCATGAAACATATGGATCCAAATCAGCCCCTTACGAAGCAACACATAAACTAGGGTTTATGCTTCTGTCACTCTAGCAACCCATCATCTACTTATTACTTCCCAATGCATTCCTCTATTCCCAAATAATGGCGAAGTGTCATGTAGTCGACATTCACATGACACCACTAGAGGAAATACAACATGCATCTCATCAAAATGTCGAACGAATACCAAATTCACATGACTACTTATAGCAAGACTTCCCCCATGTCCTCAGGAACAAACGTAACTACTCACAAATCATATTCATGTTCATAATCAGAGGGGTATTAATATGCATAAAGGATCTGAACATATGATCTTCCACCAAGTAAACCAACTAGCATCAACTACAAGGAGTAATCAACACTACTAGCAACCCACAGGTACCAATCTAAGGTTTGAGACAAAGATTGGATACAAGAGATGAACTAGGGTTCGAGATGAGATGGTGCTGGTGAAGATGTTGATGGAGATTGACCCCATCCTGATGAGAGGATCGATGGTGATGATTTCCCCCTCCCGGAGGGAAGTTTTCTCGGCGGAACAACTCTGTCGGAGCCCTAGATTGGTTCCGCCTCATGGCCGCGGAGTTTCGTCCCATAAGCTTGCTTATGATTTTTTTTCAGGACAAAAGACCTCTTATAGCAGAAGATGGGCACTGGAGGCCTTCCAGGGGGGCCATGAGGCAGGGGGTACACCCAGGGGGGTAGGGCGCGCCCCCACCCTCGTTGATGGTGGGTGGCCCCCTCTGGTACTTCCTTCGTCCAATATTTTTTTATCCTGAAACATGCTCCTGTGAAGTTTCAGGGCTTTTGGAGTTGTGCAGAATAGGTCTCTAATATTTGCTCCTTTTCCAGCCCAGAATTCCAGCTGCCGGCATTCTCCCTCTTCATGTAAACCTTGTAAAATAAGAGAGAATAGGCATTAGTATTGTGACATAATGTGTAATAACATCCCATAATGCAATAAATATCGATATAAAAGCATGATGCAAAATGGACGTTTCAACTCCCCCAAGCTTAGACTTTGCTTGTCCTGAAGCGGAAGCCGAAATCGAAAAATATGTCCACATGTTTAGAGATAGAGGTGTCGATAAAATAAAATACGGACATGAGGGCATCATGATCATTCATAGAACAGCAACATATACATATATTGTCATATGATCTCTTATGCTAAAGTAACAATTCATTCACAGTTTCAAGTATGAATCATAAACTTCATTGAAAACTAACAAACTATAATCTACATCATTGAAGCAATTGTAATTTATCATAACATTGGAAAGAGTCAATATAAGAGCTTTTCAACAAGTCCACATACTCAACTATCATTTAGTCTTTCACAATTGCTAACACTCACATAATACTTATGGGTATGAAGTTTTAATCGGACACAGAGAAAGATAGGGGCTTATAGTTTTGCCTCCCAACCTTTTACCTCAAGGGTAATGTCAACAATAATAGTTCATGAAAACTCACATCCAATTAGCTAAATGTATATCAGGATCTTTCCAACACATTATGCTTGCCAAAGGATAAAATGTAAAAAGGAAAGGTGAAAATCACCATGACTCTTGTATGAAGTATAAGACAAGAATAAAAGATAGGCCCTTCGCAGAGGGAACCAGAGGTTGTCATGTGCTTTTATGGTTGGATGCATGAAATCTTAATGCAAAAGAACGTCACTTTATATTGCCATTTGTGATATGGACCTTTATTATGCAGTCAGTCGCTTTTATTTCTTCCACATTACAAGATCATATAAAGCTTATTTTCTCTGCTTTAATAAATCATACATATTTAGAGAGCAATTTTTATTGCTTGCAACAATGTCAACTTACTTGATGGATCTTACTCAATCCATAGGTAGGTATGGTGGACTCTCATGGCAAAACTGGGTTTAAGGGTATTTGGAAGCACAAGTAGTATCTTTACTTGGTGCAAAGAATTTGGCTAGCATGAGAGGGAAAGGCAAGCTCAACATGTTGGATAATCCATGACAATATAATTTATTTCGGATGTAAGAAAACATAACCAATTACGTTGTCTTACTTGTCCAACATCAACTCTTTAGCATGTCATATTTTAATGAGTGCTCACAATCATAAAAGATGTCCAAGATAGTATATTTATATGTGAAAACCTATCTTTCTTTATTACTTCCTATTAATTGCAACGATGACCAAAACTATGTTTGTCAACTCCCAACAACTTTCATTCATCATACTCTTTATATGTGAAGTCATTACTCTCCATAAGATCCATATGATCTCTTTAAGTCTTTTTATTCTTTCTCTTCTCTTTTATTTTTATTCCCTCAAGATCATAGCAAGATGGCAAAGCCCTTAACTCAACACTAATCTTTATTGTATAAAGCTCACAGACTCGATTACGTAGAAGGATCATAAAGCAAAACTCAAAACTAGATCATACTAAAACTTTATTCTACTAGATCAAGATATTACCAAAAGGAACGAACTAAGAAAAATGGTAAAGATAAAAGTGTGATGGTGATACGATACCGGGGCACTCCCCCAAGCTTGGCAGTTTCCAAGGGGAGTGCCCATACCCATGTGTTTATGTCTCTTTCTTCGGGGGTGGTGATGAGATATTCTTGGCGATGATGCCCCTTAGGATACGATTCTCTTCGTCAAGCATATTGACTTGCTGCTTGAGGTCCACTATTTCCTTATGGAGCTTGCCTGTGACGGCTAAAGCTCCTTTCACCCAAGGATGTTGCATATCTGCGGGAGAACAAGTAACACTCTTTTTCATATTTTCATAAGAAAGAAATCTAAGATTGGAAGGGATGACCGAGTTTGGAATAGGTGAGCTCTGTAGTTCCCCCATCGTGAATCCGGCTCGAAACGAGAAGTAACTTCTTGATCCTCCTCCATGGCATCTATCCTTTTCAAGTCGACCTCCATCTCTTCCTCAATTGATGGCCCAAAGTGGTCAGCATCACTGTTTGCTCTTGGCCCCAGTATCAGATGAGACACCCGACTCTCCCCGACTGACTCTTGAGAAGACATCTTGCTCTAGATCTGCAGCAGAAATAGCTCAAAACAAAAACAGAGGATATTTGCATGGTACAGTGGTCAAAACCTTCGGGAGATTATATAATGAATTTTTATCGACCAAAAGAAGTATCGTGCAAGAAAACGGAGTCCGGAGAGCACACGAGGTTCCCACGAGGCGGGGGGGGGGGGCAGGGGGTAGGGCGTGCCCTCCACCCTCATGGAATCCTTGTGTCCTTCCCGGACTACTTCTTATTTTCCTATTTTCTTAAATATCCAAAACGGAGAAAAATTGTCATTATAACTGTTTTGGAGTCGGTTTACTTACCTTACCACATAGCTCTTCCTTTTTGGAGTTTGAAACATTCTGGAAAGTGTCCCTTATGTATTCCTCCGGGGTTACAGTTTCAATAACATTAGTTTCAACATTTATGGGATTGCCCGAGATATAATGTTTGATTCTTTGACCGTTCACCACCCTCGGATTTGTGCCTTTGAAGTTGTTGATTTTTATGGCACCGGAACGACAGACTTCCTTGTTGACATAAGGACCTTCCCATTTAGAGAGGAGTTTTCTTGCAAAAAAATCTTAAACGAGAGTTGTATAACAATACATAATCACCTACCTTAAACTCATGTTTTTGTATCCTTTTGTCATGCCATCTTTTAACTTTTTCTTTAAATAGTTTGGCATTCTCATAAGCCTGGGTTCTCCATTCATCAAAGTGAGCTAATGTCAAGAAGCCTCTTCTCACGAGCAAGTTTGAAATCATAATTGAGCTCTTTAATGGCCCAATATGCCTTATGTTCTAGTTCAAGAGGTAAGTGACATGCTTTTCCATAAACCATTTTATACGGAGACATGCCCATAGGATTTTTATATGCGGTTCTATAAGCCCATAATGCATCATCAAGTTTCTTGGACCAATTCTTTCTAGATCTATTAACAGTCTTTTGCAAAATTAATTTGAGCTCTCTATTACTCAGTTCTACTTGACCACTAGAATGTGGATGATATGGAGATGCAATTCTGTGATTAACATCTTACTTAGCAAGCATTTTAAGAAAAGCACCATAAATAAAATGTGAACCACCATCAGTCATTAAGTATCTAGGGACTCCAAACCTCGGAAAAATAACTTCTTTAAGCATCTTAATAGAGGTGTTATGATCAACACTACTAGTTGGAATGGCTTCTACTCACTTAGTAACATAATCAACATCAACTAAAATATGTGTATACCCATTAGAGGAAGGAAACGGTCCCATATAATCAAAGACCCAAACATCAAATGGTTCAATAACAAGTGCATAATTCATAGGCATTTCTTGACGTCTACTAATATTACCCATTCTTTGATATTCATCACAAGACAAGACAAACTTACGGGCATCCTTGAAGAGAGTAGGCCAATAAAAACTGGATTGCAATACCTTATGTGCAGTTCAATCTCCAGCGTGGTGTCCTCCATACGCCTCGGAGTGACACTTGCGTAGGATCTATTCCTGTTCATGCTCAGGTACACAACGTCTAATAATACCATCTACTCCTTCTTTATAAAGGTGTGGGTCATCCCAGAAGTAATGTCTTAATTCATAGAAAAACTTTTTCTTCTGCTGGTATGTGAAACTAAGTGGTATAAATTTAGCAACAATATAATTAGCATAATCAACATACCATGGAGCAGTATGAGAAGCATTTATGACAGCTAATTGTTCATCAGGAAAGCTATCATCAATAGGTAGTGGGTCATCAAGAACATTCTTTAACCTAGATAAGTTGTCTGCAACAGGGTTCTCAGCTCCCTTTCTATCAATAATATGCAAATCAAATTCTTGTAGCAAGAGAACCCACCTAATAAGCCTAGGTTTAGCATCTTTCTTTTCCATAAGATATTTAATAGCAGCATGATCAGTGTGAACAGTTACTTTAGAATCAACAATATAAGGTCAGAACTTATCACAAGCAAACACAACTGCTAAAAATTCTTTTTCAGTAGTAGCATAATTTCTCTGGGCACTGTCCAGAGTCTTACTAGCATATTGGATAACATTTAATTTCTTATCAACTCTTTGTCCTAGAACATCCCCTACAACATAATCACTAGTATCACACATAATTTCAAAGGGTAAATTCCAATCAGGTGGCTAAACAATAGGTGCAGAAATCAAGGCTTTCTTAAGTATTTCAAATGCTTCTACACAATCATCATCAAAGAAAAATGGAACATCTTTTTGTAAGAGATTAGTAGAGGCCTAGAAATTTTAGAGAAGTCCTTCATGAACCTCCTATAAAAACCGGCATGACCAAGGAAACTTCTTATACCTTTAATGTCCTTAGGACACAATGATACGTCTCCAACGTATCTATAATTTTTGATTGCTCCATGCTATATTATCTACTGTTTTGGACTATATTGGGCTTTATTTTCCAATTTTATATTATTTTTGGGACTAACCTATTAACCGGAGGCCCAGCCCAGAATTGCAGTTTTTTTGCCTATTTTAGGGTTTCAAAGAAAAGGAATATCAAACGGAGTCCAGACGGAATGAAACCTTCGGGAACGTGATTTTCTCATCTCATAAGACCCAGGAGACTTGGACCCTCCGTCAAGAAAGCCACGAGGCGGTCATGAGGGTGGAGGGCGCGCCCCTTGCCTCATGGGCCCCTCGAAGCTCCACCGATGTACTTCTTCCTCCTATATATATCCACGTAACCCCAAACGATTAGAAGAGGAGCCAAAAACCTAATTCCACCGCCGCAACTTTCTGTATCCACGAGATCCCATCTTGGGGCCTGTTCCGGAGCTCCGCCGGAGGAGGCATCAATCACGGAGGGCTTCTACATCATCATCCAAGCCTCTCCGATGAAGTGTGAGTAGTTTACTTCAGACCTACGGGTCCATAGCTAGTAGCTAGATGGCTTCTTCTCTCTTTTTGGATCTCAATACAATGTTCTCCCCCTCTCTCATGGAGATCTATTCGATGTAATCTTCTTTTTGCGGTGTGTTTGTTGAGACCGATGAATTGTGGGTTTATGATCAAGTCTATCTATGAATAATATTTGAATCTTCTCTGAATTCTTTTATGTATGATTGGTTATCTTTGCAAGTCTCTTCGAATTATCAGTTTGGTTTGGCCTACTAGATTGGTTGTTCTTGCCATGGGAGAAGTGCTTAGCTTTGGGTTCGATCTTGCGGTGTCCTTTCCCAGTGGCAGAAGGGGCAGCAAGGCACGTATTGTATCGTTGCCATCAAGGATAAGAAGATGGGTTTTTTGTCATATTGAATGAAACTATCCCTCTACATCATGTCATCATTCTTAAGGCGTTACTCAGTTTTTAACTTAATACTCTAGATGCATGCTGGATAGTGGTCGATGAGTGGAGTAATAGTAGTAGATGCAGAATCGTTTCGATCTACTTGTCTCAGACGTGATGCCTATATACATGATCATACCAAGATATTCTCATAACTATGCTCAATTCTGTCAATTGCTCAACAATAATTTGTTCACCCACCGTAGAATACTTATGCTCTTGAGAGAAGCCACTAGTGAAACCTATGGCCCCCGGGTCTCTTTATCATCATATTAATCTCCATCACTTTATTATTGCTTTGCTTTTACTTTGTTTTTACTTTTTGCTTTGCATCTCTATACCAAAAATACCAAAAATATTATTTATCATCTCTATCAGATCTCACTTTCGTAAGTGACCGTGAAGGGACTGACAACCCCTAAGCACGTTGGTTGCGTTGAGGTATTGTTTTTGTGTAGATACGAGGGACTCGAGCGTGGCCTCCTACTGGATTGATACCTTGGTTCTCAAAAACTGAGGGAAATACTTACGCTACTTTGCTGCATCATTCTCTCCTCTTCGGGGAAATCAAACGCAGAGCTCAAGAGGTAGCACACAACATCTTTTCAATAGCATCAACTTTAGCTTTATCGACTTCAATACCTCTTTCAGAAATTTTATGCCCCAAGACAATACCTTTATTAACCATAAAGTGGCATTTTTCCCAATTCAAGACAAGATTAGTTTCTTCACATCTCTGCAAAACTTGATCAAGGTTGCTTAAGCAATCATCAAAAGAAGTTCCATATACGGAGAAATCGCCCATGAAAACCTCAACAATCTTTTCACAAAAGTCAGAGAATATAGCAGTCATACATGTTTGAAAGGTAGCAGGTGCATTGCATAAACCAAAAGGCATATGTCTATAAGCAAAGGTACCGAAAGGGCAAGTAAAAGTTGTCTTTTCTTGATCCTCTTTTGACACAGGTATTTGAGAGAAACCAGAATAACCATCTAGAAAGCAAAAAATGTGTATGTTTGGATAGTCTTTCTAGCATTTGATCAATAAAAGGTAAAGGGTAATGATCCTTTTTAGTAGCTTTATATAATTTGCGGAAATCAATTACCATTCTATAACCTGTAACAATTCTTTGTGGGATCAATTCATCTTTATCATTAGGAACAACAGTAATACCTTCCTTCTTAGGGACACAATGGACATGACTCACCCACTGACTATCAGCAACGGGATAAATTATACCTGCCTCCAGAAGCTTTAGCATTTCTTTTCTTACCACTTCTTTCATCTTAGGATTTAATCGTCATTGGCGATCAACAACCGGTTTCGCGTCTTTCTCCAGTTTTATTTTGTGCTGGCATAGAGTGGGACTAATGCCCTTAAGATCATCAAGAGTATATCCAATAGCAGCACGGTGCTTCTTTAGAGTTTTCAATAATTTCTTTTCTTCATGCTCTGAAAGGTTAGCACGAATAATAACAGGATATATCTCTTTCTCATCAAGATAAGCATATTTAAGAGTATTAGGTAAAGGTTTAAGCTCAAACACAGGATCTCCCTTGGGTGGAGGAGGATCCCCTAGGATTTCAACAGGCAAGTTGTGTTTCAAAATAGGTCCTTATTTAAATAATACTTCATCTATTTCCCTTATTTCATTCATAAACATACATTTTCATGGTCGAGCAAATATTGTTCTAAAGGATCATTAGGAGGCATGGCAATAGAAGCGAGACCAATAATTTCATCTTTTCTAGGCAATTCTTTATCATGGGGTTGTCTACGAAATTTACCAAAATTAAACTCATGAGACATATCCCCCAAACCAATAGTAACAACATCCTTTTTGCAATCTATCCTAGCATTAACAATATTCAAGAAGGGTCTACCAAATATAATGGGACAAAAGTTATCTTGTGGGGAACCAAGAACAAGAAAATCAGTAGGATATTTAACTTTCCCACACAAGACTTCAACATCTCTGACAATCCCAACTGGTGAAATAGTGTCTCTATTGACAAGCTTAATTGTGACATCAATTTCCTCTATCTCAGCAGGTGCAATATCATGCATAATTTCTTTATATAAGGAATGAGGTATTGCACTTGCACTTGCACTAGCACCCATATCACATAAGCCATGATAGCAATGATATCCTATTTTAACAGAAATAATAGGCATGCCTACAACAAGTCTATGTTTATTTTTAGTATCAGGTCTAGCAATTCTAGTAGCTTCATCACAGAAGTAAATAACATGCCCATCAATATTATCGGCCAAGAGATCTTTAACCATAACAACACTAGGTTCAACTTTAATTTGCTCAGAGGGTGTAGGTGTTCTAGTATTACTCTTACAAACCACAGTTGAATCTTTAGCATGATCCTTTATTCTAACAAGGAAATGTGGTTTCTCAATATAAGCAGTAGGAACAACAGAATCATTATAAGTGATAGTCTTTCCTTCAACTTTAATAGGTGCAACTACTTTTACTTCAATGGGAGGATTATATTTAAACCACTTCTCCATAGGGAGATCAACATGAGTAGCAAAGGATTCATAGAAAGAAGCTACTATCTCATAGTCAAGTCCATATTTAGTACTAAATTCACGGAAAGCATCGGTATCCATAAAAGATTCAACACAATCAAACTTTCGAGTTATACCTAACTCCTTACCTTCGTCGAGATCTGATACATTTCCAACGTATCTATAATTTTTGATTGTTCCATGCTATTATATTATCAACCTTGGATGTTTTATATGCATTTATATGCTATTTTATATGATTTTTGGGACTAACTTATTAACCTAGAGCCCACTGTCAGTTTCTGTTTTTTCTTTGTTTTTGAGTTTTATAGAAAAGGAATACCAAACGGAGTCCAATTGACGTGCCAATTTTTGACGATTTTCTGTGGACCAAAAGAAGACCCTGGAGTAAAAGAGTTGGGCCAGAAGAGTCCCGGGCCATCCACGAGGGTGGGGGGCGCGCCCACCCCCTGGACGCATGGGCCTACCTCGTGGACGACTCGGGCACCTTATTGATGTGAGACCTACGCCAAAAATTCCTATAAATACATAAACCTCCAGAAAATAACCTAGATCGGGAATTCCGCCACCACAAGCCTCTATAGCCACCAAAAAACAATCTAGACCCGTTCCGGCATCCTGCCGGAGGGGGAAATCCCTCTCCGGTGGCCATATTCATCATCCCGGCGCTCTCCATGACGAGGAGGGCGTAGTTCTACCTCGGGGATGATGGTATGTACCAGTAGCTATGTGTTTGATCTCTCTCTCTCTCTCTCTCTCTCTCGTGTTCTTGATTCAGCACGATCTTGATGTATACATAGATCATTCATGCATATCATATTTTCATTTGCATATTTGTTTTGCGATCCTCAAAATTCTATGCAACTCAAGGACCCACGAAGAGAGTTGGGGATTTCACCATTTTCATATTTGAATTTTATCAAATATCGGAACGAGAATCATTTGTTTTAATTATTTTTTTCTCTCCGAAAATATTTCATATTAAAATATAAGAGAGGAGATAATATGAATTCTCCAAAATAAAGAAAATATGGGAGGAAAAATATTAAAAACAAATAAATGTTTTATTTGGATTTTAATGCTATTTTATTTGAATTAGGAAAAATATGCGTTTTTCAAAATTGCATAAGAGTCCTAAATACATGTTCACCTTGTCCGGCATATTTTTATAGGACGGGGAAAATTTATTTCGGAATTTTTGGAGTCTCTTTAGTATTTCTTTTCTTTATTTTTCTGCGACATGTTTAAAAAAAAGGAAACCGACCTACTAGGCGGTGTCCGCCTGGGACACCGACCGGGCCGGCCTCTTATAAGCCGCGGTCCGCCAGCCCCCCCCCCCCAACCCTAGCCGCCCCAAGCCCCGCACCCCAGCCACCGGCGCCCGCGCTAGCGCCGCCGTCGCCCGCTGTCGCCGCCGCCACGCCACCGCCCGCCCGCTGCGCCGCGCCGCCGACCCCGCTAGAGTTGCCGTTGACCCCGCCGGAGTTCCCGCTGCCGCCGCTGTCACGTTTGCCGAGGTAGTCGCTGGTTTTTAAAAAAACCGTTTGGTTTTATTTCGAAAACCTAGATTCGTTTTTTGCGGACGTTCGTCCATACGTTCGTCGGTTTTCCGTCGGTTTATTTACTTTGCGGATGTTCGTCCGTACATTCGTTTTAACAAACGCCATTCATCTGTTAGTCACAGACAGTGTACGTTCGTTTGTTAGCCTGTTCGTCAGTTTTTCTTTTTCCAGGGTTTTCCGCGATTATTTTTCGATCACGATTTCCGCCCTGTTTTTCGTTTTAGTTTTCTTATTGCTCGTTTGTCGGAATCAGGAGATTAAAGCGCCCGGGTCTTCGTCTCGAAGCCCTCTTTGTGTTTATCCAACTTGAACAAGATTTTGGTACTGTAAAATTTGACTTTAGTCCAGATTAGCAATCGGATCTTGTTTCTTTCGCAGTTTGAGTTTCATTGCTCTGTTTGATTTGATTCTTTTTGCAAACCGGAGTTCTTCATTTAATGAAGTGAAGTGACAATCAAGAACAAGTACCCACTGCCGATGATCAATGATTTGTTTGACTAGCTGCAAGGAGCTAAAGTGTTTTCAAAGATCGATCTGCGATCAGGATATCACCAACTGAAGATTCGAGAAAAGGATATACCTAAGACAGCTTTTACCACAAGGTATGGGCTATATGAGTACACGGTTATGTCATTTGGATTGACTAATGCCCCTGCATATTTCATGTGTATGATGAATAAGGTGTTCATGGACTTCTTGGATAAGTTTGTTGTGGTGTTCATTGATGATATCTTGGTATACTCAAAGGATGAATAGGAACACAAGGAGCATTTGCGTTTAGTTCTCGAGAAGCTCAGGGAACATCAGTTATATGACAAGTTCAGCAAATGCGAGTTTTGGTTGAAGGAAGTTGGATTTCTTGGACATGTTATATCAGGAGAAGGTATAGCAGTAGATCCTACCAAGGTTAAATCAGTCACTGAGTGGTTGGCACCCACCTCAGTTGGAGAGATCCGCAGTTTTCTTAGACTTGCGGGATACTATCAGAGATTCATTGAAAATTTGTCTAAGATTGCGAAGCCTATGACGACGT
This sequence comes from Triticum aestivum, assembly GCF_018294505.1. Taxonomy (NCBI): domain Eukaryota; kingdom Viridiplantae; phylum Streptophyta; class Magnoliopsida; order Poales; family Poaceae; genus Triticum; species Triticum aestivum. Next base: position 136,354,609 of record NC_057803.1, on the reverse strand, counting down.
TGTTGAAGAAGGACACTAAGTTCTATTGGACTGAAGAATGTGAAGCAAGTTTCCAGGAGTTGAAGAAACGTTTGACTACGGCTCCAGTGCTGATTCTACTGGATATACGCAAGGATTTCCAAGTGTATTGCGACGCATCTCGCTTAGGACTTGGAAGAGTACTTATGCAAGACGGAAGAGTTGTCTCATATGCCTCACGACAACTTCAACCGCATGAGTTGAATTATGCCACGCATGATTTGGAGTTGGCAGCGGTAGTGCATGCGCTCAAAACCTGGAGACATTTTCTTACTGGGAACCATTGTGATGTGTACACGGATCATAAGAGTTTGAAGTACATTTTCACACAGAAGGAGTTGAACCTCAGGCAAAGGAGATGGTTGGAGCTTATAAAGGATTACGATATGAAATTTCACTATCATCCAGGCAAGGCCAATGTCGTAGCAGACGCTTTGAGCCGGAAGAGTTATGCCAATACCTTAGTAACAGGAGGTTTGCCAAGGGAGTTAGCAGAAGATTTTAGGGAGCTACATTTAGAGATTGTTCCTAGAGGTTTTGTTACAACCATGGAAGTTCAGTCGACATTGTTGGGAAAGATTCGAGAGGCCCAGAAGGAGGACAAAGAAATTGTCGAGATAAAGGAGAAGATGAGTGAAGGCAAAGCCAAAGGTTTTCGTGAGGATGAGCATGACACCTTTTGGTTCGAGGACCGGATATATGAGACCAATAATGCAGAGATCAGGAAGTTAATACTACAGGAAACTCATGACTCGCCATACTCGATACACCCCGGAAACACCAAGATGTATTTGGATCTGAAGGAGCGTTTCTGGTGGACTGGTATGAAGAAGGATATTGCCGAGTATGTAGCCGTATGTGATGTGTGTCAGAGAGTGAAGGCAGAACATCAGAAGCCAGCAGGATTATTGCAGCCTATGCCGATACCCAAATGGAAGTGTGATAAGCTTGGCATGGATTTTATCACCGGATTACCCAGGACCCTATCGGGATACAATTCTATCTGGGTAGTAGTGGACCGCTTGACCAAAGTAGCTCACTTTATCCCAGTGAAAACCACATATACAAGTGCGAAGTTGGCCAAGATATACATGACCAGGATCGTATGTCTGCACAGAGTCCTGAGGACCATCGTATTAGATAGAGGAATAGAGTTTACTTCAAAGTTTTGGCACCAATTGCACCAGACTTTGGGGACCAGGCTGGAGTTCAGTATGGCGTTTCACTCGCAGACAGATGGACACACCAAGAGAGTCAATCAGATTCTAGAGGACATGTTGAGAGCTTGTGCGCTAGACTACAGGTCTAGTTGGGATGATAATTTACCCTACGCGGAGTTCTCATACAACAATAGCTACCAGGCCAGTTTGAAGATGGCACCGTTTGAAACCCTGTACGGAAGAAGATGCCGAACACCGTTGATGTGGGATGAAGTTGGAGACCGCCAGTTGTTTGGACCGGATTTGATTAAGGAGTCTGAAGAGAAGGTTAAGCTGATTCGAGACAGACTGAAGGTAGCTCAGTCTAGGCAGAAGAGTTATGCCGACTCAAAACGCAAGGAGGTAGCCTATGAAATCGGAGACAGAGTATATCTACGAGTGTCACCTCTGCGAGGAGTTAAACGTTTTGGAGTTAAGGGAAAGTTAGCCCCGAGATTTGTAGGACCATACCGAGTTTTGGAACGCGTGGGAGAGGTTGCCTACAAGTTGGAATTACCCAAAGGACTGTCAGGAGTACATGATATGTTTCACGTTTCCCAGTTGAAGAAGTGTCATGCCGAGATGGCCGATATTCCTCTGAGAGATACAGTGCCCCTGGAAGCAATTCAGTTAGACAGTGATTTGACATATGAGGAGAAACCAGTCAGGATTCTCGAATTTGCCAGTCGAGTTACCCGTAGCAAGGTTATCAAGTTTTGCAAAGTTTAGTGGAGCCACCATACCGAGGATGAAGCCACCTGGGAATGAGAGGATTTTCTAGCCAACCCGAATCTCGAGGGCGACATTCATCTTAAGGGGGGTAGGTTTGTAACATCCCAAATTTTCAATTTGGAATGTTATACATAGATCATTCATGCATATCATATTTTCATTTGCATATTTGCTTTGCGATCCTTGAAATTCTACGCAACTCAAGGACCCACAGAGAGAGTTTGGGATTTCACCATTTTCATATTTGAATTTTATCAAATATCGAAACGAGAATCATTTGTTTTAATTACTTTTTCTATCCTAAAATATAAGAGAGGAGATAATATGAATTCTCCAAAATAAAGGAAATATGGGAGGAAAAATATTAAAAACAAATAAACATTTTTATTTGGATTTTAATGCTATTTTATTTGAATTAGGAAAAATATGCGTTTTTCAAAATTGCATAAGAGTCCTAAATAAATGTTCACCTTGTCCGGCATATTTTTAGAGGACGGGGAAAATTTATTTCAGAATTTTTGGAGTCCGTTTAGTATTTCTTTTCTTTGTTTTTCTGTGACATGTTTTAAAAAAAGGGAACCGACCTACCGGGTCGTGTCCACCTGGGACACCGACCCGGCCGACCTCTTATATGCCGCGGCCCGCCAGCCCCCCCAAACCCTAGCCACCCCAAGCCCCGCACCCCAGCCGTCGTCGCCCGCTGTCGCCGCCGCCGTGCCGCCGACCCAGCCGGAGTTCCCACCGCCGCTGCCGTCACATTTGCCAAGGTAGTCGCCGTTTTTTTAAAACCGTTCGGTTTTATTTCAAAAACCTAGATTCATTTTTTATTAGATCGGTTCAATTTTCCATCAGTTTATTTAGTTTGAGGACGTTCATCCGTACGTTCGTTTTAACGAACGCCGTTCATTCGTTAGTCACAGACAGCAAACGTTCTTTCGTTAGCATGTTCATCAGTTTTTCTTTTTCCAGGGTTTTCTGCGATTATTTTTCGATCGTGATTTCTGCCCTGTTTTTCGTTTTAATTTATCTTTTCGCTCGCTAGTCGGAATCAGGTGATTCAAGCGCCTGGATCTTCGTCTCGAAGCCCTCTTTCTGTTTATCCAACTTGAACAAGATTTTGGTACCGTAAAATGTGACTTTAGTCCAGATTAGTAATCGGATCTTGTTTCTTTCACAGTTTGAGTGTCGTTGCTCCGTTTGATTTGATTCCTTTTGCAAACCGGAGTTCTTCAGTTGAATTTCTGGTTAGATCTTGAGTTTTACCCCGTGCATCTTTGCTTGATTGCTTATGTATGCTATTGTTTGTTTGCGATAGAACACCCAGAGTGCGAAGCGTGCTACTACGAGTCCCTAGGATTTGCAGATCGTCAGCAAGGCAAGTAACACTTTGATCATACCCCTTTATCACCCAGTTTTATGCATTAGTTTCAACCCTCACACATTGCATGAGTAGGATCTCTTAACATGTGGGTCTGGGAAGTAGATGATGAGGTAGAACCTATTACCTGTTTTATTATCAAACCCCTAGGAGTTACTTCTACGTTATGCTTATATTGCCATGCTATGCTCATAGACGTGGATTCGGTTTGAGTGTATCCATGAAAGATGTGAGTTGTTAGTTAATGGTTCAACTTAAGGTGGATACTTTAATAGACATTTGGGTGGATTGCTTGTGGGCACTTGGAGAATCCAGTGCTGTCCTAGGATATCCCGGAGTACCCGTGTGATCATCCTATGGTCCGCCACCCAGGCTCAAAGGGGTCATAAGACTATTCATGCTAGAAATTTCCATGTGCAGCCACAAGCCATTATGGGCTCTGGCATAGTTGAGTAAGTTGCGTGAGCTCTTGAAGAGGTGTACTAGCAGATGTAGGGGATTGTAGGTGTACCGGTCCACCCGGAGTAGAGAGCAAATGTTTCTGAAAGATTGTGTCTCGGTCATCCGTTTCTCAAACACCATGTAGTGCGAGAAATCCAACGGAGGAGATCGAGTCTTGTGGGGAAAAGTGCACAAACATCTGCAGAGTGTACAAACTAATCATGGTTAGCCGTGTCCCCGATTATGGACATCTTGAGTATCTAGTTCATGGATTATCATATGGATCTCCTTACTCTAAATTAATTTGTTGGGATGATAATTACTTTTAATTGGGATTGAGTTAGAGGAACCTTCTCAATGTTGTTCAACTACCATGATAGTTAAATAAAATATATTCCTTTGTTGCAGGGAAAAATTAGCTTTTCGCAAAACATTTTAACCATAGAGCCTCCACCAGCCATATATGCATGTAGTGATAGTTTTTATCTGTTCATTACTCTCATGTGTTACAATGCCAGCATATTCCATGTGCTGACCTATTTTCGGGCTGCAACGTATCATGTTGCAGACTTTTCAGACCAGGAGTAAGGGGCGATAGGTCGTTTGTCATGCACTCAGCTATGTCGTTGGAGTTGATGGACTCACTTTATCTTCCAAGCCTTCCGCTGTTATCGTATTAGATGGCCTTAAGCCATATTTATTGTAATAAGTTCTCTCTTGAGACATTCGATGTAATAAGTGTGTGATTGCCACTCTGTTATAAATCCTTCGAGTACTGTGTGTGTCAGCATTACCAATCCAGGGATGACACTGAAGCACAGAGACTTGACCGTTTGAGGTCGGGTCGCTACAGCGAGCTTTGCTATTATAGTTGGATCTTATCATGTTTCTCCCCCTCTACTCTATTGTGATGAATTGAATTTTCCCTTTGAAGTTATCTTATCGGATTGAGTCTTTAAGGATTTAAGAACACTTGATGGATGTCTTGCATGTGCTTATCTGTGGTGACAATGGGATATCACGTGATCCACTTGATGTATGTTTTGGTGATCAACTTGCGAGTTCCGTGACCTCGTGAAATTATGCATAGGGGTTGGCACACATTTTCGTCTTGACTCTCTGGTAGAAACTTTGGGGCACTCTTTGAATTTCTTTGTGTTGGTTGAATAGATGAATCTGAGATTGTGTGATGCATATCGTATAATCATACCCACGGATACTTGAGGTGACATTGGAGTATCTAGGTGACATTAGGGTTTTGGTTGATTTGTGTCTTAAGGTGTTATTCTAGTACGAACTCTAGGATAGATCAAATGGAAAGAATAGCTTCGTGTTATTTTACTACGGACTCTTGAATAGATCGATCGGAAAGGATAACTTTGAGGTGGTTTCGTGCCCTACAATAATCTCTTCGTTTGTTCTCTGCTATTAGTGACTTTGGAGTGAATCTTTGTTGCATGTTGAGGGATAGTTATATGATCCAATTATGTTATTATTGTTGAGAGAACTTGCACTAGTGAAAGTATGAACCCTAGGCCTTGTTTCAACGCATTGCAATACTGTTTTCGCTCACTTTTATCATTAGTTACCTTGTTGTTTTTATATTTTCATATTACAAAAACCTATATCTATCATCCATATTGCACTTGTGTCACCATCTCTTCGCCGAACTAGTGCACCTATACAATTTACCATTGTATTGGGTGTGTTGGGGACACAAGAGACTCTTTGCTATTTGGTTGCAGGGTTGTTTGAGAGAGACCATCTTCATCCTACGCCTCCCACGGATTGATAAACCTTAGGTCATCCACTTGAGGGAAATTTGCTACTGTCCTACAAACCTCTGCACTTGGAGGCCCAACAACGTCTACAAGAAGAAGGTTGTGTAGTAGACATCAAGCTCTTTTCTGGCGCCGTTGCCGGGGAGGTTAGCGCTTGAAGGTATATCTTTAGATCTTGCAATCGAATCTTTACTTTCTTGTTTTATCACTAGTTTAGTCTATAAAAGAAAACTACAAAAAAAATTGGAATTGAGGGTACCTCATATGCTTCATCTTTTTAATGTCTTTCATGAAAATAAGGATTCCGATAATTGTGCCAAAATATTAGAAGAAGAATGTATTAAAATGTTTGTCACTAAATATTTGGATGATGGGATGATTGCAATGTTGTTAGTATGAATTCTTTGAATACCCATGATGCTAATGATATGCAAAGCCACAATCTTGGGGAAGCTATGTTTGATGAAGATGATATTTTTTGTCTCCCAAGTTTTGATGAGCAAATTTATTATGATGATAGCATGCCTCCTATTTATAATGATTATATTGATGAAAGAGGGTTTGGAAGAGTGTCAACTTTAGGAAGTGATGATCCCACTATTTTGGAGGATGTTGAATCTTATTGTGATAATTATAAAAGTGGATTTCGAGAGGTCATGACTTTATTTAGTAATGATTCCACTATTTCGGAAGAGGTTCCAATGGATTATGAGAACAAAGTTGCTATCTATGATGATTATTGTGATGACTTGTATGGTATTAAGAATAATGATAACCATGAAACTTTTCATCATGATTTTAGTTTTCAATTGGATTATGCCTCACATGGTAATTATTTTGTTGAGTTTGCTCCCACTATTATTCATGAGAAGAAATTCACTTATGTGGAGAGTAATAAAATTTATATGCTTGGGGATCATGAAAAGAATGCTTTATGTGATGGTTATATTGTTGAGTTCATTCATGATTCTACTGAAATTTATTATGAGGGAGGAATATATGCTTGTAGGAGTTGCAATAATATCAAGTTTCCTCTCTATGTGTTGAAAATCTTGAAGCTATGCTTGTTTTACCTTCCTATGCAAGTTGATTCTTGTTCCCATAACTTGTTTGCTCACAAAATCCCTATGCATAGGAAGTGGGTTAGACTTAAATGTGCTAGTCATATTCTTAATGATTCTCTCTTTATGTTTCAATTCTTATCTTTTATGTGAGCATCATTAAAATCATCATGCCTAGCTAGGGGCGTTAAACAATAGCGCTTGTTGGGAGGCAACCCAATTTTATTTTTGTCCTTTGCTTTTTGCTCCTGTTTAGTAATAAATAATTCATCTAGCCTCTGTTTAGATGTGTTTTTATGTTTTAATTAGTGTTTGTGCCAGGTAGAACCTTTGGGAAGACTTGGGTGAAGTCTTTGCGATCTTGCTGTAAAAAACAGAAACTTTTGCGCTCACGAGATTAGCTGCCATTTTGTACTGGAGGGTGCGATTAGGTTGATTCTTTTTGCATATGATTAATAGATAAATTCCTCACGTCCACCAATTTATTTCAGAATTTTGTGGGTTACAGAAGTATCCGTTTGATACAGATTGCTACAGAATGTTCTGTTTTTGACAGATTCTGTTTTTCGTGTGTTGTTTGCTTATTTTGATGAATCTATGGCTAGTATCAGGGGGTATGAAACATAGAGAAGTTGGAATACAGTAGTTTTAACACCAATATAAATAAAGTATGAGTTCATTACAGTACCTAAGTGGTGATTTGCTTTCTTATACTAACGGAGCTTATGAGTTTTCTGTTAAGTTTTGTGTTGTGAAGTTTTCAAGTTTTGGGTAAAGATTCGATGGACTATGGAATAAGGAGTGGAAAGAGCCTAAGCTCGGGGATGACCAAGGCACCACAAGGTAATATTCGAGGACAACCAAGAGCCTAAGCTTGGGGATGCCCCGGATGGCATCCCCTCTTTCGTCTTCGTTCATCGGTAACTTTACTTGAGGCTATATTTTTATTCACCACATGATATGTGTTTTGCTTGGAGCGTCATTTTATTTTATTTTGTTTTGCTTGCTGTTTGAATAAAATACCAAGATCATAAATTATTAAATGTTAGAGAGCCTTCACATAGTTGTATAATTATTCGACTACTCATTGATCTTCACTTATATCTTTCGGAGCAGTTTGTCATTTGCTCTAGTGCTTCACTTATATCTTTTTACAGCACAGCGGTGGTTTTATTTTGAAGAAATAGATGAACTCTCATGCTTCACTTATATCATTTTGAGAGTCTCTAAACATCATGGTATTTTGCTTTGGTTATGAATTTAGTCCTAATATGATGGGCATCCAAGAGGGATATATTAAAAACTTTCATATAAAGTGCATTTAATACTATGAGAAGTTTGATACTTGATAATTGTTTTGAGATATAAAGATGGTGATATTAGAGTCATGCTAGTTGAGTAATTGTGAATTTGAGAAATACTTGTGTTGAGGTTTGCAAGTCCCGTAGCATGCACGTATGGTAACCGTTGTGTGACAAATTTGAAGCATGAGGTGTTTCTTTGATTGCCTTCCTTATGAGTGGCGGTCGGGGACGAGCGATGGACTTTTCCTACCAATCTATACCCCTAGGAGCATGCGCGCAGTGCTTGGTTTTTGATGACTTGTAGATTTTTGCAATAAGTATGTGAGTTCTTTATGACTAATGTTGAGTCCATGGATTATACGCGCTCTCACCCTTCCATCATTGCTAGCCTCTTCGGTACCGTGCAGTGCCCTTTATCACCTCGAGAATTGGTGCAAACTTTGCCGTTGCATCCAAACCCCGTGATATGATACACTCCGTCACACATAAACCTCCTTATATCTTCCTCAAAACAACCACCATACCTACCTATTATGGCATTTCCATAGCCATTCCAAGATATATTGCCATGCAACTTTCACCGTTCCGTTCATCATGACACACATCATCATTGTCATATTGCCTTGCATGATCATGTAGTTGACATCATATTTGTGGCCAAGCCACCATGCATAATTTATCATACATGTCACTCTTGATTCATTGCCCATCCCGGTACACCGCCGGAGGCATTCATATAGAGTCATACTTTGTTCTAGTACCGAGTTGTAATCTTTGAGTTGTAAATAAATAGAAGTGTGATGATCATCATTAATAGAGCATTGTCCCGAAAAAATAAAAAAAGAAAGGCCAAATAAAAAGGAAAGGCCAAAAAAGAAAGGCAAAAAAGGGACAATGCTACTATCCTTTTTCCACACTTGTGCTTCAAAGTAGCACCATGATCTTCATGATAGAGAGTCTCTTGTTTTTTCACTTTCATATACTAGTGGGAATTTTTCATTATAGAACTTGGCTTGTATATTCCAACGGCGGGCTTCCTCAAATGCCCTAGGTCTTCGTGAGCAAGCAAGTTGGATGCACACCCACTTAGTTTCTTTTGTTGAGCTTTCATACATTTATAGCTCTAGTGCATCCGTTGCATGGCAATCCCTACTCCTTGCATTGACATCAATTGATGGGCATCTCCCTAGCCCGTTGATTAGCCGCGTCAATGTGAGACTTTCTCCTTTTTGTCTTCTCCACGTAACCCCCATCATCATATTATATTCCACCCATAGTGCTATATCCATGGCTCACGCTCATGTATTGCGTGAGAGTTGAAAAAAGTTTGAGATTACTAAAGTATGAAACAATTGCTTGGCTTGTCATCGGAGTTGTGCATGATGAGAGCATTCTTGTGTGTCGAAAATGGAGCATGACCAAACTATATGATTTTGTAGGGATGAACTTTCTTTTGCCATGTTATTTTGAGAAGACATGATTGCTTAGTTAGTATGATTGGAGTATTATTATTTTTATGTCAATATTAAACTTTTTTCTTGCATCTTATGGATCTGAATATTCTTGCCACGATAAGATAATTACATTGATAAATATGTTAGGTAGCATTCCACATCAAAAATTCTATTTTTATCATTTACCTACTCGAGGACGAGCAGGAATTAAGCTTGGGGATGCTTGATACGTCTCCAACGTATCTATAATTTTTTATTGTTCCATGCTATTATATTATCAACCTTGGATGTTTTATATGCATTATATGCTATTTTATATGATTTTTGGGACTAACCTATTAACCTAGAGCCCAGTGCCAGTTTCTGTTTTTTCCTTGTTTTTGAGTTTTACAGAAAAGGAATACCAAACGGAGTCCAATTGATGTGCCAATTTTTAACGTTTTTTATGGACCAAAAGAAGACCCCGGAGTAAAAGAGTTGGGCCAAAAGAGTCCTGGGCCATCCACGAGGGTGGGCCCCCGGGCGCGTGGGCCTACCTCGTGGATGACTCGGGCACCTTCTTGGTGTGAGACCTACGCCAAAAATTCCTATAAATACAGAAACCTCCAGAAAATAACCTAGATCGGGAGTTCCGCCGCCGCAAGCCTCTCTAGCCACCAAAAACCAATCTAGACCCGTCCCGGCACCCTGCCAGAGGGGGGAATCCCTCTCTGGTGGCCATGTTCATCATCCCGACGCTCTCCATGACGATGAGGGAGTAGTTCTCCCTAGGGGCTGAGGGTATGTACCAGTAGCTATGTGTTTGATCTCTCTCTCTCTCTCTCTCGTGTTCTTGATTCGGCACGATCTTGATGTATCACGAGCTTTGCTATTATAGTTGGATCTTATGATGTTTCTCCCCCTCTACTCTCTTGTGATGAATTGAGTTTTCCCTTTGAAGTTATCTTATCGGATTGAGTCTTTAAGGATTTAAGAACACTTGATGTATGTCTTGCATGTGCTTATCTGTGGTGACAATGGGATATCACGTGATCCACTTGATGTATGTTTTGGTGATCAACTTGCGAGTTCCGTGACCTCGTGAACTTATGCATAGGGGTTGGCACACGTTTTCGTCTTGACTCTCTGGTAGAAACTTTGGGGCACTCTTTGAAGTTCTTTGTGTTAGTTGAATAGATGAATCTGAGATTGTGTGATGCATATCGTATAATCATACCCACGGATACTTGAGGTGACATTGGAGTATCTAGGCAGCATTAGGGTTTTGGTTGATTTGTGTCTTAAGGTGTTATTCTAGTACGAACTCTAGGATAGATCGAATGGAAAGAATAGCTTTGTGTTATTTTACTACAGACTCTTGAATAGATCGATCAGAAAGGATAACTTTGAGGTGGTTTCGTACCCTACAATAATCTCTTCGTTTGTTCTCCGCTAGTGACTTTGGAGTGACTCTTTGTTGCATGTTGAGGGATAGTTACATGATCCAATTATGTTATTATTGTTGAGAGAACTTGCACTAGTGAAAGTATGAACCATAGGCCTTGTTTCAATGCATTGCAATACTATTTTTTTCACTTTTATCATTAGTTACCTTTCTGGTTTTATATTTTCAGATTACAAAAACCTATATCTATCATCCATGTTGCACTTGTATCACCATCTCTTCACCGAACTAGTGCACCAATGCAATTTACCATTGTATTGGGTGTGTTGGGGACACAAGAGACTCTTTGCTATTTGGTTGCAGGGTTGTTTGAGAGAGACCATCTTCATCCTACGCCTCCCACGGATTGATAAACCTTAGGTCATCCACTTGAGGGAAATTTGCTACTGTCCTACAAACCTCTACACTTGGAGGCCCAACAACGTCTACAAGAAGAAGGTTGTGTAGTAGACATCAAGATCCCAATCTTCAGAGTTGCATTTAATTCTTTCCAATAAATCCCATTTGAATTCAACAGTCTTCATCATGAAAGAGCCAGTACAAGAAGAATCGAGCATGGAGCGATTATCGAGATAAAACCGAGCATAAATTTTTTGAATAATAATTTCTCTTGAGAGATCATGATTGGGGCATGAATATAACATTGACTTAAGCCTCCCCCAAGCTTGAGCGATGCTTTCTCCTTAGCGAGGCCAAAAATTATATATATAATTACGATCACGATGAACAAGATGCATTGGATAAAACTTCTGATGAAATTCCAATTTCAATCGGTTATAGTTCCATGATCCCATATCATCACATACCCTAAACCATGTCAATGCCTTTCCCTTCAAAGATAAAGGGAAGACCTTCTTCTTTATAACATCCTTGGGCATACCTGCAAGCTTAAATAATCCACAAACTTCATCCACATAGATTAGATGCAAATCGGGATGCAATGTTCCATCTCATGTAAAAGGATTAGCTAGCAGTTTCTCTATCATACCCGAAGGAATTTCAAAGTAAACATTTTTAGTAGGTTCAGTAGGTTGAGGAGCAACTCTTTGCTCTACTGGTCGGGGTGAAGATACCCCAAACAAGCCTCTCAAAGGATTATGTTCCATAGTAGCAAGTGACAGTAAATTTCAGCACACTATATAAAATTTTCCTTACCAAATTCCACCTACCAAAGGCACTTCACTCCCCGGCAACGGCACCAGAAAAGAGTCTTGATGACCCACAAGTATAGGGGATCTGTCGCAGTCCTTTTGATAAGTAAGAGTGTCGAACCCAACGAGGAGCAGAAGGAAATGATAAGCAATTTTTAGTAAGGTATTCTCTGCAAGCACTGAAATTATCGGTAACAGATAGCTTTGTGATAAGGTAATTTGTAACGGGTAACAAGTAATAGAAGTAAATAAGGTGCAGCAAGATGGCCCAATCCTTTTCATAGGAAAGGACAAGCCTGGACAAATTCTTATATAAAGGAAAGCGCTCCCGAGGACACATGGGAATTGTCGTCAAGCTAGTTTTCATCACGCTCATATGATTCGCGTTCGGTACTTTGATAATTTGATATGTGGGTGGACCGGTGCTTGGGTACGGACCTTCCCTAGACAAGCCTCCCACTTAAGATTAACCCCTCTTGCAAGCATCCACAACTACAAAAGAAGTATTAAGGTAAACCTAACCATAGCATGAAACATATGAACCCAAATCAGCCCCTTACGAAGCAACGCATAAACTATGATTTAAGCTTCTGTCACTCTAGCAACCCATCATCTACTTATTACTTCCCAATGCCTTCCTCTAGGCCCAAATAATGGTGAAGTGTCATGTAGTCGACGTTCACATGACACCACTAGAGGAAAGACAACATACATCTCATCAAAATATTAAACGAATACCAAATTCACATGACTACTTATAGCAAGACTTCTCCCATGTCCTCAGGAACAAATGTAACTACTCACAAATCATATTCATGTTCATAATCATAGGGGTATTAATATGCATAAAGGATCTGAACATATGATCTTCCACCAAGTAATCCAACTAGCATCAACTACAAGGAGTAATCAACACTACTAGCAACCCACAGGTACCAATCTGAGGTTTTGAGACAAAGATTGGATATAAGAGATGAACTAGGGTTTGATATGAGATGGTGCCAGTGAAGATGTTGATGGAGATTGACCCCCTCCTGATGAGAGGATCGATGGTGATGGCGGTGGTGATGATTTCCCACTCCCGGAGGGGAGTTTTCCCAGTAGAACAGCTCCGCCGGAGCCCTAGATTGGCTCCGCCAAGGTTCCGCCTCGTGGCGGCGGAGTTTCATCCTGTAAGCTGGCTTATGATTTTTTCAGGACAAAGGACCTCTTATAGCAGAAGATGGGCACCGGAGGCCTTCCATGGGTCCCACGAGGCAGGGGGCGCGCCTAGGGGGTAGGGCGCTCCCCCACCCTCGTGGATGGTGGGTGGCCCCCCTATGGTACTTCCTTCGCCCAATATTTTTTATATATTCTTAAACATGCTCCCGTGAAGTTTCAGGGCTTTTGGAGTTGTGCAGAATAGGTCTCTAATATTTGCTCCTTTTCCAGCCCAGAATTCCAGTTGTCGGCATTCTCCCTCTTCATGTAAACCTTGTAAAATAAGAGAGAATAGGCATAAGTATTGTGACATAATGTGTAATAACAGCCCATAATGCAGTATATATCAATATAAAAGCATGATGCAAAATGGACGTATCATTGGTATCAAAAGACTTCGCACTAGCGGCGGGAGGAGCAAGTGGAGTGCCAATGAAATCATTGTTGTTGGTATTTGAGAAATCACATAACTTGGTGCTCTATTGAGTCATGATGACCACAACAAGATTGCACTCAAAAACAAACCCGACAAGAAAATGGCGAATGGAAAAGAGAGGTGAATAAAACGACAAATTTTTGTGAAGTGGGGGGGAGGAAAACTAGAGGTAAAATGGCAAATAATGTAAATTGCGAGGAGATGAGATTTGTGATTAGGAACCTGGTTATGATGAAGATCCTCCTCGGTAAGAGCGCCAAAAATGGCGTGTTGACGGGAGGCTATCTTGACTTGATTCTCCCCGGCAACGGCGCCAGAAATTCTTATTGATGTCGCTTGAAGCTACGTCGGTATTTCCCCAAAGAGGAAGGGATGATGCAGCACAGCGGCGGTATCCCTCAGATATGAAACCAAGGTTATCGAACTAGTAGGAGAACCAAGCAACACAACGTAAACAGCCCCTGCACACAAATAACAACACCTCGCAACCCGATGTGTTAAAGGGGTTGTCAATCCCTTTCGGGAAACGGCGCCAGAAATGGTGTGTGGACGGGAGATAAATTTGTGATAGATTGAAATAATAGATCACAAATAAAATAAAGTACAGCAAAGTATTTTTGTATTTTTGGTTTAATAGATCTCAAAATAAAAGCAAATAAAAAGTAGATCACAAAGGCAAATATATGAGAAAGAAGACTCGGGGGCCGTAGGTTTCACTAGTGGCTTCTCTTGAGAAAAATAGCAAATGGTGGGTAAACAAATTACTGTTGGGAAATTGATAGAACCTCAAATAATTATGACAATATCCAGAAAATGATCATTACATAGGCATCATGTCCAAGATTAGTAGACCGACTCCTGCCTGCATGTACTACTATTACTCCACACATCAGCTACCTCTTGATCATGCGTTGGTTTTCCCTTGAAGAGGAAAGGGTGATGCAGCATAGTAGCATAAGTAATTCCCTTAGTTTTAAGAACCAAGGTATCAATCCAGTAGGAGACAACACACAAGTCACCTAGTACCTGCACAAACAATCAAGAACCTTGCAACCAACGTGATAAAGGGGTTGTCAATCCCTTCACGGTCACTCACAAAAGTGAGATCTAATAGAGATAGTAAAGTAAATATTTTTGGTATTTTTGTTGTATAGATTGGAAAGTAAAGATTGCAAAATAGTAACCAAGATGCGATGTAAATAAAAGAGATGTAATATAATAGGAAAGAGACCCAGGGGCCATAGGTTTCACTAGTGGCTTCTCTCAAGATAGCATGTATTACAGTGGGTGAACAAATTACTGCTGAGCAATTGATAGAAAAGCGCATAGTTATGAAGATATCTAAGGCAATGATCATGAATATAGGCATCACGTCCGTGTCAAGTAGACTGAAACGACTCTACATCTACTACTATTACTCCACACATCGACCACTATCCAGCATGCATCTAGAGTATTAAGTTCATAAGAATACAGTAACACATTAAGCAAGATGACATGATGTAGAGGGATAAACTAAAGCAATATGATATAAACCCCATCTTTTTATCCTCAATGGCAACAATACAATACGTGCCTTGCTGTCCCTACTGTCACTGGGAAAGGACACCGCAAGATTGAACCCAAAGATAAGCACTTCTCCCATTGCAAGAAAGATCAATCTAGTAGGCCAAACTAAACCGATAATTCGAAGAGACTTGCAAAGATATCAACTCATGCATATAAGAATTCAGAGAAGAACCAAATAATATTCATAGATAATCTTGTTCATAAATCCACAATTCATCGGATCTCAGCAAACACGCCGCAAAAGAGTATTACACCGAATAGATCTCCAAGAACATCGAGGAGAACTTTGTATTGAGAACCAAAGAGAGAGAGGAAGCCATCTAGCTAATAACTATGGACCCGAAGGTCTGTGGTAAACTACTCACGCTTCATCGGAGAGGCAATGGTGTTGATGTAGAAGCCCTCCGTAATCGATTCCCCCTCCGGCACATCGCCGGAAAAGGCCCCAAGATGGGATCTCACGGGTACAGAAGGTTGCGGCGGTGGAAAAGTGGTTTCATGGCTCTCCCTGATGTTTCTAGGGTATAAGAGTGTATATAGGTGAAAGTGTTGGGGATCG
Source organism: Triticum aestivum (assembly GCF_018294505.1). Classification (NCBI taxonomy): domain Eukaryota; kingdom Viridiplantae; phylum Streptophyta; class Magnoliopsida; order Poales; family Poaceae; genus Triticum; species Triticum aestivum. The sequence continues at coordinate 136,338,882 of NC_057803.1, read as the reverse complement.
TAGCAGAAACTTAAAATTTTCTACACATCACCAAGATCAATCTATGGAGTAATCTAGCAACGAGTGGAAGGAGAGTGCATCTACATACCCTTGTAGATCGCTAAGCGGAAGCGTTGCAAGAACGCGGATGAAGGAGTCGTACTCACAGTGATTCAGATAGCAGTTGATTCCGATCTAAGCGCCGAACCACGGTGCCTCCGCGTTCAACACACGTGCAGCCCGGTGACGTCTCCCATGCCTTGATCCAGCAAGGGCAGAAGGAGAGGTTGGGGAGGACTCCGTCCAGCAGCAGCACGACGGCGTGGTGGTGGTGGAGGAGTGCGGAACTCCAGCAGGGCTTCGCCAAGCACTACGAGAGACGAGGAGGGAGAGGGGTAGGGCTGCGCCAACAGGGAGATCGAATCGTGTGCTTGCAGCCCCCAATACCTCAAGTATATATAGGGGAAGGGGAGGGGCTGCACCCCCATCTAGGGTTCCCTCCCTAGGGGTGGCGGCTGCCCCAAAACCCATCTAGGGTGGCGGCCAAGGGGGGAGAGAGGGGGGCGCACCTAGGGTGGGCCTTAAGGCCCATCTGGACCTAGGGTTTGCCCCCTCCCACTCTCCCTTGCGCCTTGAGCCTTGGTGGGGGGCGCACCAGCCCACCTGGGGCTGGTCCCCTCCCACACTTGGCCCACGCAGCCTTCTAGGGCTGGTGGCCCCACCTGGTGGACCCCCGGACCCCTCCGGTGGTCTCGGTACACTATCGGTGATGCCCAGAACACTTCCGGTGGCCAAAACCATACTTCCTATATATCAATCTTTACCTCCGGACCATTCCGGAACTCCTCATGACGTCCGGGATCTCATCCGGGACTCCGAACAACATTCGGTAATCACATACAAGTCTTCCTAATAACCCTAGCGTCATCGAACCTTAAGTGTGTAGACCCTAACTCTCCGGCCAATAACCAACAGCGGGATCTGGATACCCATGTTGTCCCCCACATGTTCCATGATGATCTCATTGGATGAACCACGATGTCGAGGATTCAATCAATCCCGTATTCAATTCCCTTTATCCAGCGGTATTGTACTTGCCCGAGATTCGATCGTCGGTATCCCGATACCTTGTTCAATCTTGTTACCGACAAGTCTCTTTACTCGTTCCGTAAAACATCATCCCGTGATCAACTCCTTGGTCACATTGTGCACATTATGATGATGTCCTACCTAGTGGGCCCAGAGATACCTCTCCGTTTACACGGAGTGACAAATCCCAGTCTCGATTCGTGCCAACCCAACAGACACTTTCGAAGATACCTATAGTGAACCTTTATAGCCACCCAGTTACATTGTGACGTTTGGCACACCCAAAGCACTCCTACGGTATCCAGGAGTTGCACAATCTCATGGTCTAAGGAAATGATACTTGACATTAGAAAAGCTTTAGCATACGAACTACACGATCTTGTGCTAGGCTTAGGATTGGGTCTTGTCCATCACATCATTCTCCTAATGATGTGATCCCGTTATCAACGACATCCAATGCCCATGGTCAGGAAACCGTAACCATCTATTGATCAACGAGCTAGTCAACTAGAGGCTTACTAGGGACATGGTGTTGTCTATTTATCCACACATGTATCTGAGTTTCCTATCAATACAATTCTAGCATGGATAATAAACGATTATCATGAACAATGAAATATGATATAATAATAACTAATTTATTATTGCCTCTAGGGCATATTTCCAACAGTCTCCCACTTGCACTAGAGTCAATAATCTAGTTCACATTGCCATGTGATTAACACTCACAAGTCACATCGCCATGTGACCAACATCCAAAGAGTTTACTAGAGTCACTAATCTAGTTCACATCACTATGTGATTAATACTCAATGAGTTCTGGGTTTGATCATGTTATGCTTTTGTTAAAAATTAGAATTGTTTTCTTGAGTGCAAAAGTTTCTGTTTTTTAGCAAGATCAAATCAACTATCACCATAAGCCATCCCAAAGGTCTTACTTGGCACTTTATTTAAACGAAAGCAATAAAACATGATTACTACGGTAGCCTAATCATGTGAACACACAAAAATAGTAGGTAAAATTGTTGGGTTGTCTCCCAACAAGCGCTTTTCTTTTATGCCTTTTAAGCTAAGCATGATGATTTCAATGATGCTCGCATAAAAGATAAGAATTAAAACATCAAGAGAGCATCATGAAGCATATGAATAGCACATTTAGGTCTAACCCACTTCCTATGCATAGGGATTTTGTGAGCAAACAACTTATGGGAACAAGAATCAACTAGCATAGGAAGGCAAAACAAGTGTAACTTCAAAACAATCAACACATAGAGAAGAAACTTGATATTATTGAGATATGTAAGGGCATAAGTTCCTTTCTCATAATAATTTTCAGAGTCATCATGAATGGATTCAACAATATAACTATCACATACGGCACTCTTTTCATGATGCACAAGCATAGAAAAATTATCACTCTTTATGGCATACATGTCATCATAATAATCATCATAGACAACAACTTTACTGTCATAGTCAATTGAAGCCTCTTCCAAAATAGTGGATGTATCACTAAATAAGTGTCATGACCTCTCTGAGGGAGTCCTGGATTAGGGGGTGTTCGGGTAGCCGGACTATACCTTCAGCCGGACTCCAGGTCTATGAAGATACAAGATTGAAGACTTCGTCCCTTGTCCGGATGGGACTTTCCTTGGCGTGGAAGGCAAGCTTGGTGATGCGGATATTCAAGATCTCCTGCCATTGTAACCGACTTTGTGTAACCCTAACCCTCTCCGGTGTCTATATAAACCGGAGGGTTTTAGTCCGTAGGACAACTTCATCATACAACAATCATACCATAGGCTAGCTTCTAGGGTTTAGCCTCCTTGATCTCGTGGTAGCTCTACTCTTGTACTACCCATATCATCAATATTAATCAAGCAGGACGTAGGGTTTTACCTCCATCAAGAGGTCCCGAACCTGGGTAAAACATCGTGTTCCTTGCCTCCTGTTACCATTCGGCCTAGACGCACAGTTCGGGACCCCCTACCCGAGATCTGCCGGTTTTGACACCGACATTGGTGCTTTCATTGAGAGTTCCTCTGTGTCGTCGCTTTTAGGCCCGATGGCTCCTTCGATCATCAACAACGATGCAGTCCAGGGTGAGACTTTTCTCCCCGGACAGATCTTCGTCTTCGGCGGCTTCGCACTGCGGGCCAATTTGCTTGGCCACCTTGAGCAGATCGAAAGCTACGCCCCTGGCCATCAGGTCAGGTTTGGAAGCCTAAACTACACGACTGACATCCGCAGGGACTTGATCTTCGACGGATTCAAGCCACAGCCAAGCGCGCCGCACTGTCTCGATGGGCATGATATAGCTCTGCCACCGAACAATGCCTTGGAGGCTGCACACGCATCGGTTCCGACCATTGATTCGGAGCCTACTACACCGATCGAGGATCAGCGGTTGGACGCTGCCTCAGGGGCTGCAATCTCAGAGGCGATCGAGCCGAACTCCAGCCCCGCACTCTGCATGGCCCGTGACTCCGAGGAGCCAGATTCCTCTCCGAACTCCGAGCCCCCCGTGCCCCTGCCGATCGAATCCGATTGGGCGCCGATAATGGAGTTCACTGCCACGGACATCTTTCAGCACTCACCCTTCGGCGACATCCTAAATTCTCTAAAGTCTCTCTCTTTATCAGGAGAGCCCTGGCCGGACTACGATCATCAAGGTTGGGATACGGACGATGAGGAAATTCAAAACCCACCCACCACCCACTTCGTGACCACTGTCGACGACTTAACCGACATGCTTGACTTCGACTCCGAAGACATCGACGGCATGGACGATGATGTAGGAGATGAACAAGAACCAGCACCTGTAGGGCGCTGGAAGGCCACCTCGTCATATGACATATATATGGTGGACACTCCAAAGGATGGAGATGGCGATGGAACAGCAGGGGGCGATACCTCTAAGAAACAGCCCAAGCGTCGGCGTCAGCGGCGCCGCTCTAAATCCCGCCAAAGCAAAAACGGTGATTCCGGCACGGGAGATAATACTACTCCGGATAGCGCCGAAGAACACCCCCTCCAGCAAGATTCAGCACAGGAGGATAGAGAAGCCAGCCCTCACGAGATGGCGGCAGACCAAGAGGTTGAGGACGATAATTATACACCTCCCTCCGAAGACGAGGCAAGCCTCGATGACGACGAGTTCGTCGTGCCAGAGGATCTCGCCGAACAAGAGTGTTTTAAACACAGGCTTATGGCCACGGCAAGCAGCCTCAAGAAAAAGCAGCAACAGCTTAGAGCTGATCAGGATTTGCTAGCTGACAGATGGACTGAAGTCAAGAGTATGAACTCGAATGCCCCTCCAAGAGTTACCCAAAGCGCAGGCTGCTACCCCGACTAGAGGAGGAAGCACCTACATCACCAGCGCATGACATGGCCGACCGGCCACCTCATGGCCGCGACAGAGAGGCCTCTTGGCCCTCCACTCAAGCCATGCCCCGACGCCGCGTCAAGCATACTAAGGCACGGGAAAATGCGCCCGACCTATGCGACATACTGGAGGACAAGGCAAGGCAAACAAGATCAATCTACGGATCGCGCAGGCGCCCCACGACACGTGACGGTGATCGTCACTCCGGATGCAATAAATCCAGCCGGGCCGAACTAAACAGACAAAGCTCCTTCGAGCTGCGTCGTGATATAGCCCAATACAGAGGCACCGCACACCCACTATGCTTCACAGATGAAGTAATGGATCATAAAATCCCTGAGGGCTTCAAACCTGTAAACATCGAATCGTATGATGGCACAACAGATCCTGCGGTATGGATCGAGGATTATCTCCTTCATATCCACATGGCCCGCGGTGATGATCTACACGCCATCAAATACCTCCCACTCAAACTTAAGGGACCGGCCCAGCATTGGCTTAACAGCTTGCCAGCAGACTCAATCGGTTCTTGGGAGGACCTGGAAGCCGCATTGCTTGATAACTTCCAGGGCACTTATGTGCGACCACTGGACGCTGATGACCTAAGCCACATAATTCAACAGCTAGAGGAATTGGCCAGGCAATTCTGGACACGGTTCCTAACAAAGAAAAACCAGATAGTCGACTGTCCGGACGCAGAGGCCTTAGCGGCCTTCAAGCATAATATCCGTGACGAGTGGCTTGCCCAGCACCTGGGACAGGAAAAACCGAAATCTATGGCAGTCCTCACGACACTCATGACCCGCTTTTGCGCGGGAGAAGACAGCTGGCTAGCTCGCAGCAACAATTTAACCAAGAACCCTGGTAATTCGAATACCAAGGACAAAAGCGACAGGTCGCGTCGGAACAAACAAAAGTGCCGCGTTAACAGCGATAGCAACGAGGATATGGCAGTTAATGCCGGATTCCGAGGCTACAAATCCGGTTAACGGAAAAATCCATTCAAAAGAAATACTCAGGGCCCGTCCAGTTTGGACCGAATACTCGACCGCTTGTGCCAGATACATGGCACCCCCGAAAAGCCAGCCAATCACACCAACAGGGATTGTTGGGTGTTCAAGCAGGCAGGCAAGTTAAGAGCCGAAAACAAAGACAAGGGGCTGCATAGCGACAAAGAGGAGGAGCCCAGGCCGCCGAACAACAGTGGACAGAAGGGATTTCCCCCGCAAGTGTGGACGGTGAACATGATATACGCAACCCACATCCCCAAGAGGGAGCGGAAGCGTGCGTTACGGGACGTATATGCGGTGGAGCCAGTCGCCCCAAAGTTCAACCCATGGTCCTCCTGCCCGATCACCTTTGATCGAAGGGACCACCCCACTAGCATCCGTCACGGTGGCTTCGCCACATTGGTTCTAGACCTAATCATTGACGGATTTCATCTCACAAGAGTCCTCATGGACGGCGGCAGCAGCCTAAACCTGCTTTACTAGGATACAATGCGAAAAATGGGCACATCCCTCGAGGATCAAGCCCACCAAAACGACCTTTAAAGGCGTCATACCAGGTGTAGAAGCCAATTGTACAGGCTCAGTCACACTGGAAGTGGTCTTCGGATCTCCGGATAACTTCCGAAGCGAGGAGTTAATCTTCGACATAGTCTCGTTCCGTAGTGGCTATCACGCACTGCTCGGGCGAACCGCATTCGCAAAATTCAATCTTTTTGTCTATTTTTTAATACAATTCCGCGGCCTGCCCCTGGCCAGGACGTGTTAAATAGTCCAATTTCCTTTGCTTATCGCACTATTTGTATCATTCCGCTTTCATAGCAGCCTTTCTATAAAAAATGCATAGCTTTTTGTCTATTTTTTGCATTATCCTCTTTATATATATATGTTTATTAATAACATGTTGCATCCGTACAGTGTGGTACGGCAAAAATACGCCAGGGGCTTCAGTACCCATCAATATGGCATGAGAAGTCCGTACACTTTCACAAGTGCGGCACCCCGAACTTATAGCACTATATGCATCGGCTCCGAATCATGATTTGGGTCAATAGTTGGGTTTGCCCGGCTCCTATGTTTTGGTGCCTTACGTTCTGCTATATCGGCTAAGGTAGCACTAGGAGAACTACTGCGATTGTGCGCCAGTTAAGCTGGGCTGAGCACCTCAGTAGAGAAAGCTAAAACTGACTGTCATGATGAGGCGAGAGACCGGTCGCTGTTCGAGAGGTTTTTCCAATCCTTAAAGACTTATGCCGCTTTGAGCGAGGAACCGACTTTGTCCGGCCAAGGCGTGGATAGCGCCCCGAACTCGGTCTTCCGAATACTAGGGGCTTCGCCGAAATTTAAAATTATAGAGTTCTATGGCTAAGTGAGAGTGTTCAAGCATTATAGTCCGATTGCCTTGTTCGTTGTGCTGAGCGCCTCCCTCGACGGACCCAATCATGGGAAAAAGAGCGCTCAGGTTTATCCCGAACACCCCAGCACTAGTGGCATGGGGGCAGAAGCCGACGACTGGCCATCTCTCAATTTTTTGATAAACGGCCGCACAGAAAGTAATATTTTAAATTCAACAAGCATTGCTTAGCGCATATGAACAAGTTTTCAGCGCACAGGATAACACGAGCGAGTTCATTCAAAAATTACATCCTTGGTACATTCATCCGCCATAAGGCGGGCACCAGCCAGAACATCCTTGTAATAGTTCTCGGGCTTGCGATGCTCCTTCCCCGGCGGCGGCCCGTCCCTCACAAGCTTCTCACCGTCCAGCTTACCCCAGTGCACCTTTGCACGGGCAAGGGCCCTATGGGCACCTTCGATGCAGACAGAGCGCTTGATGACCTTGAGCCTTGGACAAGCCTCCACCAGCCGCCGCACCAGTCCGAAGTAGCTCCCAGGCAGGGCCTCTCCAGGCCACAGCCAAACTATGTTCGGCCGCCTTGTGGAGCTCGAGCAGCTGCTTCAGCTGGTCGCTCAAGGGCACAGGGTGTCTAGCCTCAGCGTACTAAGACCAGAACACCTTCTCTGTCGAGCTGCCTTCCTCGGCTCGGTAGAATGCGGCGGCATCGGATACGCTGCGGGGAAGATCTGCGAATGCCCCTGGAGAGCTCGGGATTCGGGTAAGTAACAAGTAGTTTACTTTTATATGTCTGCTTTGCATAGAGAATGCCTTACCCGCCGCTATCTTTTTCACCGCATCCAATTCCTGGAGGGCCTTCTGGGCTTCGGCCTTGGCAGATTTGGCAGTTTTAAGGGCCGCAGCAAGCTCGGACGCTCGCGTCTTCGAGTCGAGCTCCAAACTCTCATGTTTTTTCATGAGAGCCTGAAGCTCTTGCTGCACCTCGCCGACCTGCGCCTCAAATTTCTCCCGCTCGGTGCGCTCCGTGGCCACTTTCTTCTCGGCCTCGGACAGCACCTGCTTGAGGGTCGCCACCTCAGTTGTGGCCCCTACAATAAGCAGTGTACTCCTGTCATTTTTTGCAATTGCGTCTTCTTATAGGCATTTTTTCTATAAGGTATCTCTTACCTCCTTTCTCCTCGAGCTGCCGTTTGGCAAGGCCGAGCTCTTGCTCGGTCCGCTTGAGGCCCTGCTTCAGGGCACCCACCTCCGCAGTCAGTGCGGCGGTGGCCAGCAGCGAAGCCTGCATATGTATATTGACTCCTTTTTTAGTTAGACTCCTGCGATATTTAATAGATCCTCTATTCGGCTTTTCTTTCTGAACGCCAAACAGAGCATCAGGGGCTACTGTCTATGCGGTAATATTTTTACATATTTTTTACTTACCTCGAAGCCTGTTAGAAGTCTAACACAAGCTTCAGTCAGTCCGCTTTTGGCGGACCGAACCTTCTGGACCACCGTACTCATGATGGTACGGTGCTCCTCGTCGATGGAGGCGCCCTTAAGCACTTCCAGCAGATTGTCCGGCGCCTCCGGTTGGACGGAGAATGCCGGCTCAATAGGCTTGCTCCTCTTGGCAGGAGTTCGCCTGCCGCGGTCCGGAATCGTTGATGATTCCGGCGCGGTGTCCGGCTTAAACCGGACTTGGAGCCCTGGGGGGGTCTTGTCCCCTTTACTCCTGGAGTCCGGGAGGTCGCCTCATGGTTCCTCCTGGACCACCTCCTCTTGCCTCGGAGCTTGTCGCGACGCCACATCGGCGTCATCCATAGCACAGGGGGAGGCAGCGGGTGGAACTGAATTCACGTCCGATGAATCCAGGGAGCCGCTCGACGACTCGTCGAGCCCGTCCTTGGGCGGGCTGCATGATTATATTCGACATTAGGGAAAGCTGCGCAACAAAAGGAATATCATGAGTTACTCTGGTATCCGAACACTTACGATTTCGCCGGACGCTTGGCCCTGTCCGGCCACTCCTCTTCGTCCTCGTCGGCGTCGGGGGCATAGTCCGGCGGAGGGGTTTTCCTCTTCTTGGACCCTTCGGCCTCCCCTACTAGGGCGGCCTTCCTCTTCTTTCCTCCCCCCGCTGGAGGGGGAGAGGTCTCTTCTTCCTCCTCCTCGTCTTCACGGGAGGAGTGCGTCTCGGACTCATCGGACTACGAGTCCGACGCCACCATATGCCGGGAACTCTTTCGAGTCCCCGTGGCCTTCTTCTTCTTGGCCTTCTTCTCCGGTACCACATAAGGTGCCGGAACCAGTAGCTTCACTAGGAGAGCAGGAGTTGGGTCTTCAGGCAAGGGAGCCGGACAGTTAATCAGTCCGGACTTCGCCTGCCAATCATGTCAAAGGTGAGGGAGTTTAGATCCCGCATAGAGTCAAACTATGAAGAAAACTTAACATCCTGTAAAAGATGAACATATTTTAGCTCGCCAGCAGGACGCTGCGAGCTGAATCCGCGGTCTTTGGAGGCGGATGTGGAGCCTCGGCGCCTTTGGTTAGCCCCTTCTAGACATCTTCGTACGTCGTGTCGAAGAGCCTGCTCAGAGTTCGGTGCTGTGCCGGGTTGAACTCCCACAGATTGAAGTCCCGTTCTTGACACCGAAGGATCCGGCGGACGAGCATGACCTGGACTACGTTGACAAGCTTGAGCTGCTTGTTCACCAGGGACTGGATGCATTTTTGCAGTCCGATCACCTCTTCTTCGTCGCCCCACGACAAGCCCGTCTCCTTCTAGGACGTGAGCCGTGTAGGGGGTCCGGATCGGAATTCAGGGGCTGCAATCCACTTCGGATCGCGTGGCTCGGTGATGTAAAACCACCCTGACTGCCACCCCTTCAAGGTCTCCACAAAGGAGCCCTCGAGCCATAGGACGTTGGCTATTTTGCCCGCCATGGCACCTCCGCACTCCGCCTGGTTGCCGCGCACCACCTTTGGCTTGACGTTGAAGGTCTTGAGCCAGAGGCCGAAATGGGGGTGGATGCAGAGGAAAGCCTCGCACACGATGATAAACGCCGAGATATTGAGGATGAAGTTCGGGGCCAGATCGTGGAAAAGTAGGCCATATTAGAACATGAGCCCGGACAAATGGGTGGAGAGGAAAACCCAGTCCGCGGAGGAAGTGGGGAAGAAATACTACCCTCTCATGGGGCCTTGGGGTGGGGAGAAGCTGCCCCTCCTCGGGAAGCCGGTGCGTGATGTCTTTGGACAGGTATCCGGCCTTCCTTAGCTTATTGACATGGCCCTCCGTGACGGAGGAGACCATCCACTTGCCTCCCGCTCTGGACATTGTTGGAGAAGGTTGAGGTAGGAAGTGCGGGCTTGGGCGCTGGAGCTCGAGTGCGCAGAAGATGGATAGGCAAAGGAGGAAGAAGGCGTAGGTAAAAAGGTGGATCCTTATCCCCTTATATGGGCGGATGCGACTGTGCGTCCCCACCAGCCTAGTAAAACTCGCTTGACTCCCAAGCGCCATGATAAATGGCGCGGTTGGGTTACCCACGTCCGTATTGATGAGAATCCCGTAAATGGGGGACACGATCTCTACTTTGACAAGACGTGCCAAGGAAACCGCCTCGCAAAACACGCTGAGGTGGAAAAGTGAAAACGATTCGAATAAAGGCTTGGTTGTAGTGTGATGTCATGCTGCGGAATACGTCAGCAGATTAATTTGAGTTAATATTATACTCTCTGTGGAAATACGTGGAAACTTATTTTGCAGAGCCGGACACTACTCTTGGTGTTTACAAACTTTTATGAAGAATTTGGAGGAGGAACCCGCCTTGCAATGCCGAAGACAATCTACACGCCGGACTCGTCATCATTGAAGCCTGGTTCAGGGGCTACTGTGGGAGTCCTGGATTAGGGGGTGTTCGGGTAGCCGGACTATACCTTCAGCCGGACTCCAGGACTATGAAGATACAAGATTGAAGACTTCGTCCCGTGTCCGGATGGGACTTTCCTTGGCGTGGAAGGCAAGCTTGGTGATGCGGATATTCAAGATCTCCTACCATTGTAACCGACTTTGTGTAACCCTAACCCTCTCCAATGTCTATATAAACCGGAGGGTTTTAGTCCGTAGGATAACTTCATCATACAACAATCATACCATAGGCTAGCTTCTAGGGTTTAGCCTCCTTGATCTCGTGGTACATCTACTATTGTACTACCCATATCATCAATATTAATCAAGCAGGACGTAGGGTTTTACCTCCATTAAGAGGGCCCGAACCTGGGTAAAACATCGTGTTCCTTTCCTCCTGTTACCATTCGGCCTAGACGCACAGTTCGGGACCCCCTACCCGAGATCCGCCGGTTTTGACACCGACACCGAGCTCTTGCTCGGTCCGCTCGAGGCCCTACTTCAGGGCACCCACCTCCGCAGTCAGTGCGGCGGTGGCCAACAGCGAAGCCTGCATACGTATATTGACTCCTTTTTTAGTTAGACTCCTGCGATATTTAATAGATCCTCTATTCGGCTTTTCTATCCGAACGCCAAACAGAGCATCAGGGGCAACTGTCTATGCGGTAATATTTTTACATATTTTTTACTTACCTCGAAGCCTGTTAGAACGCTAGCACAAGCTTCAGTCAGGCCGCTTTTGGCGGACCGAACCTTCTGGACCACCGTACTCATGATGGTACGGTGCTCCTCGTTGATGGAGGTGCCCTTAAGAACCTCCAGTAGATTGTCCGGCGCCTCCGGTTGGACGGAGGACGCCGGCTCAATAGGCTTGCTCCTCTTGGCAGGAGTTTGCCTGCCGCGGTCCAGAACCATTGATCATTCCACCGCGGTGTCCAGCTTAAAGCCGGACTTGGAGCCCTGGGGGGTCTTGTCCCCTTTACTCCTGGAGTCCGGGAGGTTGCCTCGTGGTTCCTCCTGGACCACCTCCTCTTGCCCCGGAGCTTGTCGCGACACCACTTTAGCGTCATCTGCAGCACAGGGGGAGGCAGCGGGCGGAACTGAATTCACGTCCAATGAATCCAGGGAGTCGCTCCACGACTCGTCGAGCCCATCCTTAGGTGGGCTGCATGATTATATTCGACATTAGGGAAAGCTGCGCAACAAAAGGAATATCATGAGTTACTCTGGTATCCGAACACTTACGATTTCGCCGGACGCTTGGCCCTGTCCGGCCACTCCTCTTCGTCCTCGTCGGCGTCGGGGGTGTAGTCCGGCGGAGGGGCTTTCCTCTTCTTGGACCCTTCGGCCTCCCCTACTGGGGCGGCCTTCGTCTTCTTTCCTCCCCCCACTGGAGGGGGAGAGGTCTCTTCCTCCTCCTCCTCATCTTCACGGGAGGAGTGCGTCTCGGACTCATCGGACGACGAGTCCGACACCACCATATGCTGGCAAATCTTTCGAGTCCCCGTGGCCTTCTTCTTCTTGGCCTTATTCCCCGGCACCACATAAGGTGCCGGAACCAGCAGCTTCACTAGGAGAGCAGGAGCTGGGTCTTCGGGCAAGGGAGCCGGATAGTTAATCAGTCTGGACTTCGCCTGCCAATCCTGTCAAAGGTGAGGGAGTTTAGATCCCGCATAGAGTCAAACTATGAAGAAAACTTAACATCCTGTAAAAGATGAAAATATTTTACCTCGCCAGCAGGACGCTGCAAGCTGAATCCGCGGTCTTCGGAGGCGGATGTGGGAGCCTCGGCGCCTTTGGTTAGCCCCTTCCAGACATCTTCGTACGTCGTGTCGAAGAGCCTACTCAGAGTTTGGTGCTGCACCAGGTTGAACTCCCACAGATTGAAGTCCCGTTCTTGACACCGAAGGATCCGGTGGACGAGCATGACCTGGACTACGTTGACAAGCTTGAGCTGCTTGTTCACCAGGGACTGGATGCATTTTTGCAGTCCGGTCACCTCTTCTTCATCGCCCCACGACAAGCCCGTCTCCTTCCAGGACGTGAGCCGCGTAGGGGGTTCGAATCGGAATTCAGGGGCTGCGATCCACTTCGGATCACGTGGATCGGTGATGTAAAACCACCCTGACTGCCACCCCTTCAAGGTCTCCACAAAGGAGCCCTCGAGCCATAGGACGTTGGCTATTTTGCCCGCCATGGCACCTCCGCACTCCGCCTGGTTGCCGCGCACCACCTTTGGCTTGACGTTGAAGGTCTTGAGCCAGAGGCCGAAATGGGGGCGGATGCAGAGGAAAGCCTCACACACGACGATAAACGCCGAGATATTGAGGATGAAGTTCGGGGCCAGATCATGGAAATCTAGGCCATAGTAGAACATGAGCCCGCGGACAAATGGGTGGAGAGGAAAACTTAGTCCACGGAGGAAGTGGGGAAGAAATACTACCCTCTCATGGGGCCTTGGGGTGGGGAGAAGCTGCACCTCCTCGGGAAGCCGGTGCGCGATGTCTTTGGACAGGTATCCGGCCTTCCTTAGCTTTTTGACATGGCCCTCCGTGACAGAGGAGACCATGCACTTGCCTCCCGCTCTGAACATTGTTGGAGAAGGTTGAGGTAGGAAGTGCGGGCTTGGGCGCTGGAGATCGGGTGCGCAGAAGATGGATAGGCAAAGGAGGAAGAAGGCGTAGGTAAAAAGGTGGATCCTTATCCCCTTATATGGGCGGATGCGACTATGCGTCCCCACCAGCCAAGTAAAACTCGCTTGCCTCCCAAGCGCCGTGATAAATGGTGCGGTTGGGTTACCCACGTCCGTATTGATGAGAATCCCATAAATGGGGGACACGATCTCTACTTTGACAAGACGTGCCAAGGAAACCGCCTTGCAAAACACGCTGAGGTGGAAAAGTGAAAACGATTCGAATAAAGGCTTGGCCGTAGTGTGATATCATCCTGCGGAATACGTCAGCAGATTAGATTGTGTTGATATTATTCTCTCCATGGCAATACGTGGAAACTTATTTTGCAGAGCCGGACACTACTCTTGGTGTTTACAAACTTTTATGAAGAATTTGGAGGAGGAACCCGCCTTGCAATGCCGAAGACAATCTACGCGCCGGACTCGTCGTCATTGAAGCCTGGTTCAGGGGCTACTGAGGGAGTCCTGGATTAGGGGGTGTTCGGGTAGCCGGACAATACCTTCAGCCGGACTCAAGGACTATGAAGATACAAGATTGAAGACTTCGTCCCGTGTCTGGATGGGACTTTCCTTGGCGTGGAAGGCAAGCTTGGCGATGCGGATATTCAAGATCTCCTACCATTGTAACCGACTTTGTGTAACCCTAACCCTCTCCGGTGTCTATATAAACCGGAGGGTTTTAGTCCATAGGACAACTTCATCATACAACAATCATACCATAGGCTAGCTTCTAGGGTTTAGCCTCCTTGATCTCGTGGTAGATCTACTCTTGTACTACCCATATCATCAATATTAATCAAGCATGACGTAGGGTTTTACCTCCATCAAGAGGGCCCGAACCTGGGTAAAACATCGTGTTCCTTGCCTCTTGTTACCATTCGGCCTAGACGCACAGTTCGGGACCCCCTACCCGAGATCCGCCGGTTTTGACACCGACACCGAGCTCTTGCTCGGTCCGCTCGAGGCCCTACTTCAGGGCACCCACCTCCGCAGTCAGTGCGGCGGTGGCCAGCAGCGAAGCCTGCATACATATATTGACTCCTTTTTTAGTTAGACTCCTGCAATATTTAATAGATCCTCTATTCGGCTTTTCTTTCCGAACGCCAAACAGAGCATCAGGGGCTACTGTCTATGCGGTAATATTTTTACATATTTTTTACTTACCTCGAAGCATGTTAGAAGGCTAGCACAAGCTTCAGTCAGTCCACTTTTGGCGGACCGAACCTTCTGGACCACCGTACTCATGATGGTACGGTGCTCCTCGTTGATGGAGGCGCCCTTAAGCACCTCCAGCAGATTGTCCGGCGCCTCCGGTTGGACGGAGGACGTCGGCTCAATAGGCTTGCTCCTCTTGGCACGAGTTCGCCTGTCGCGGTCCAGAACCGTTGATGATTCCAGCGCGGTGTCCAGCTTAAAGCCGGACTTGGATCCCTGGGGGGTCTTGTCCCCTTTACTCCTGGAGTCCGGGAGGTCGCCTCGCGGTTCCTCCTGGACCACCTCCTCTTGCCCCGGAGCTTGTCGCGACACCACTTCGGCGTCATCCGCAGCACAGGGGGAGGCAGCGGGTGGAAATGAATTCACGTCCGATGAATCCAGGGAGCCGCTCGACGACTCGTCAAGCCCGTCCTTGGGCGGGCTGCATGATTATATTCGACATTAGGGAAAGCTGCACAACAAAAGGAATATCATGAGTTACTCTAGTATCCGAACAGTTACAATTTCGCCGGACGCTTGGCCCTGTCCGGTCACTCCTCTTCGTCCTCGTCGGTGTCGGGGGAGTAGTTCGGCGGAGGGGTTTTCCTCTTCTTGGACCCTTCGGCCTCCCCTACTGGGGCGGCCTTCCTCTTCTTTCCTCCCCCCGCTGGAGGGGGAGAGGTCTCTTCTTCCTCCTCCTCGTCTTCACGGGAGGAGTGCGTCTCGGACTCGTCGGACGACGAGTCCGACACCACCATATGCCGGGAACTCTTTTGAGTCCCCGTGGCCTTCTTCTTCTTGGCCTTATTCCTCGGCACCACATAAGGTGCCGGAACCAGCAGCTTCACTAGGAGAGCAGGGGCTGGGTCTTCGGGCAAGGGAGCCAGATAGTTAATCAGTCCGGACTTCGACTGCCAATCCTGTCAAAGGTGAGGGAGTTTAGATCCCGCATAGAGTCAAACTATGAAGAAAACTTAACATCCTGTAAAAGATGAAAATATTTTACCTCGCCAGCAGGACGCTGCGAGCTGAATCCGCGGTCTTCGGAGGCGGATGTGGGAGCCTCGGCGCCCTTGGTTAGCCCCTTCCAAACATCTTCGTATGTCGTGTCGAAGAGCCTGCTCAGAGTTTGGTGCTGCGCCGGGTTGAACTCCCACAGATTGAAGTCCCGTTCTTGACACAGAAGGATCCGGCGGACGAGCATGACCTGGACTACGTTGACAAGCTTGAGCTACTTGTTCACCAGGGACTGGATGCATTTTTGCAGTCCGGTCACCTCTTCTTCGTCGCCCCACGACAATCCCGTCTCCTTCCAGGACGTGAGCCGCGTAGGGGGTCTGGATCGGAATTCAGGGGCTCTGATCCACTTCAGATCGCGTGGCTCGGTGATGTAAAATGACCCTGACTGCCACCCCTTCAAGGTCTCCACAAAGGAGCCCTCGGGCCATAGGACGTTGGCTATTTTGCCCGCCATGGCACCTCCGCACTCCGCCTGGTTTCCGCGCACCACCTTTGGCTTGACGTTGAAGGTCTTGAGCCAGAGGCCGAAATGGGGGCGGATGCAGAGGAAAGCCTCGCACACGACGATAAACGCCGAGATATTGAGGATGAAGTTCGGGGCCAGATCGTGGAAATCTAGGCCATAGTAGAACATGAGCCCGCGGACAAATGGGTGGAGAGGAAAACTTAGTCCACGGAGGAAGTGGGGAAGAAATACTACCCTCTCATGGGGCCTTGGGGTGGGGAGAAGCTGCCCCTCCTCGGGAAGCTGGTGCGCGATGTCTTTGGACAGGTATCCGGCCTTCCTTAGCTTTTTGACATGGCCCTCCGTGACCGAGGAGACCATCCACTTGCCTCCGGCTCTGAACATTGTTGGAGAAGGTTGAGGTAGGAAGTGCGGGCTTGGGCGCTGGAGATCGGGTGCGCAGAAGATGGATAGGCAAAGGAGGAGGAAGGCGTAGGTAAAAAGGTGGATCCTTATCCCCTTATATGGGCGGATGCGACTGTGCGTCCCCACCAGCCTAGTAAAACTCGCTTGCCTCCCAAGCGCCGTGATAAATGGCGCGGTTGGGTTACCCACGTCCGTATTGATGAGAATCCCGTAAATGGGGGACACGATCTCTACTTTGACAAGACGTGCCAAGGAAACCGCCTCGCAAAACACGCTGAGGTGGAAAAGTGAAAACGATTCGAATAAAGGCTTGGCCGTAGTGTGATGTCACGCTGCGGAATGCGTCAGCAGATTAGATTTGTGTTAATATTATTCTCTCTATGGCAATATGTGGAAACTTATTTTGCAGAGTCAGACACTACTCTTGGTGTTTACAAACTTTTATGAAGAATTTGGAGGAGGAACCCGCCTTGCAATGCCGAAGACAATCTACGCGCCGGACTCGTCATCATTGAAGCCTGGTTCAGGGGCTACTGAGGGAGTCCTGGATTAGGGGGTGTTCGGGTAGACGGACTATACCTTCAGCCGGACTCCAGGACTATGAAGATACAAGATTGAAGACTTCGTCCCGTGTGCGGATGGGACTTTCCTTGGCGTGGAAGGCAAGCTTAGCGATGTGGATATTCAAGATCTCCTACCATTGTAACCGACTTTGTGTAACCCTAACCCTCTCCGGTGTCTATATAAACCAGAGGGTTTTAGTCCGTAGGACAACTTCATCATACAACAATCATACCATAGGCTAGCTTCTAGGGTTTAGCCTCCTTGATCTCGTGGTAGATCTACTCTTGTACTACCCATATCATCAATATTAATCAAGCAGGACGTAGGGTTTTACCTCCATCAAGAGGGCCCTAACCTGGGTAAAACATCGTGTTCCTTGCCTCCTGTTACCATTCGGCCTAGACGCACAGTTCGGGACCCCCTACCCGAGATCCGCCGGTTTTGACACCGACACTCTCCAAATCCACTTTCATCAATATTGTAATAAGATTCAACACCCTCCAAAATAGTGGGATCACTACTACCTAGAGTTGACACTCTTCCAACCCCACTTTCATCAATTTAATCATCATAAATAGGAGGCATGCTATCATCATAATAAATTTTATTATCGAAAGTAGAAGGATCATATTCATTAAGCAAAGCATCCCCAAGCTTAGGACAAGCATTATTTCTAGCAAATAAATCTTCAAACGTATCATACTCATCAAACATAGCATCTGCAAGCTTGTGGTTTTGCATATCATCACAATCATTCTTATCAATAGCATGAATGGCACCAACAGTATAGCAAACATTATTATCATATTCTTCCAAGCAAGTGCTAAAAATATTTTCAAGATCATAAGGGATATCGTCGTCTTCCCAATCATAATCATCACAACAAGCAATATGCATAACAAAATCGTCATCAATATCATCATCCTCCATCAACATATTTCATTCACTTTCATGAGGCACAATGGTGATGGGAGCAACATTATTTGGGAGAGATACCTTTTTACCTCTATTCTTTCTTATTTTCTTCTTCTTCACCACACCATGTGTGGGTTTAATTTATTTTTTCAAGCTTCTTGTTGAAGAGATTGATTGGATAGGAAGCTCCTCCTCGTTACATGATTCATCATAATAAACACTAGGAGGGTATTGGCAAACATTTTCCCTTTCATTAGTACTCTCTTCATATTCCATTTGTTTTCTTGATTTTAGATATTTGGCAATATAAGGATTCTCAATGCAATTTACCGCACAAAAGATATAAATTTCTCTAGATCAAAATCAAGAAATCTCTCGAGATTAAATTTTGGAATACCCTTAGTTATACGTTCCATTTCTTCATACCCCAAAAGAAGACTAAGCTCTTTATGATGCTCACGGGTAATCAAGTTATCACAACTTTTGGACACTATTTGATCATGCAAGAATTCACATTGGAGATTTAAATGACCATGTTCATTGCAAAGTTCATAAGGATGGCGGAAAAAATTAAACCTTTCAGCACAATCATCTAGCCTCTCTTGCAAATTTTTCATTTCTAAATATTTATGCTTCTTACAAAATCTATCTTCCCTTTTTGGTGTGCAATTGCACTCTCAATTCACTCTGCAAAAAGTGACATGCTTATAAGAAACATTTTTGTCATGACTTGTGCAATCAGCATTAGCATTTTGTATATTCAAAGAATTCAACTAACAACATTGCAATCATGCTCATCATTCAAATAATTTGTGCCAAGCATTTTATTGACTTCTTCTTCTAACAATTGAGCACAATTTTTCGAACCATCATTTTCAAGAAAGACATTATAAAGATGATCAATAATATAATGCAACCTAAATTCCATTTTTTGTAGTTTTCTTTTATAGACCAAACTAGTGACAAAACAAGAAACTAAAAGATTCAATTGCAAGATCTAAAGATATACCTTCAAGCACTCACTTCCCCGGCAACGGCGCCAGAAAAGAGCTTGATGTGTACTATGCAACTTTCTTCTTGTAGACATGTGTTGGGCCTCCAAGCGCAGAGTTTTGTAGGACGGTAACAATTTTCCCTCAAGTGGATGACCTTAGGTTTATCAATCCGTGAGAGGTGTAGGATGAAGATGGTCTCTCTCAAACGACCATGTGACCAAATACAAGAAATCTCTTGTGTCCCCAACACACCCAATACAATGACAAATTGTATAGGCGCACTAGTTCGGTGAAGAGATGGTAATAAAAGTGTAATATAGATGGTAGAAATATATTTTTATAATCGGAATAAATAAAAACAGCAAGGTAGCAAATAGTAAACTGGCACAAAAACAGTATTGCAATGCTTAGAAATGAGGTCTAGGGTCCGTACTTTCGCTGGTGCAATCTCTCAACAATGCTAACATAGTTGGATCATATAATTATCCTTCAAAGTGCAACAAAGAATCACTCCCGAGTTCCTATTAGTGGAGAACAAAAGATAGAAATTGTTTGTAGGGTACGAGACCACCTCAAAGCTATTCTTTCCGCTTGATCTATTCAAGAGTTCGTACTAAAATAACGCAAAGCTATTTTTTTCGTTCGATCTATCCTAGAGTTCGTACTAGAATAACACCAAAGCATATTCATATTCATAATACTCAATCCACACAAAGAACTACAAAGAGACCCCAAAGCTTCTATCAGAGAAAGGATAATAAAAGCGTGCATCAATCCCTATGCATAGATTACCCCAATATTGCAGGAATCCGCAAGTTGAGTGCCATAATGTATATCAAGTGAATCAATATGATACCCCATTTGTCACCTCAAGTATTCATACCGCAAGACATACATCATGTGTTCCCAAATCTGAACATTCAATCCGACATGACAAAACTTCAAAGGGTAAAGATTCAATTCATCACGACAAGAGTATAGAGAGGAGAAACATCATATGATCCATCTATGCTAACAAAGCCCATGATATAGATCATGAGAGAGAGAGAGATTAAACACATAGTTACTAGTACAAACCCTCGGCCCTGAGGGTGGACTACTCCCTCCTCATCGTGGTTGCCGTCGGGTGATGAAGAAGGCCACCGGCGATGATTCCCCCCTCCGGCAAGGTGCCGGAACGGGTCTAGATTGGTTTTTGGTGGCTACGGAGCCCTGCGGCGGCGGAACTTCTGATCTAGGTTAACCCCGAAGGATTTCGGAATATTTGGGAATTTATAGTGCAAATAAGGTGTAGTGACCAGACCGCAAACGGTCCAATCTCTATGCTCCAGTGTCATCCCTGGATCAGTAATGCTGACACCACACAGTACTTGAAGGATTTATAGCAGAGTAGCAATCACACACTTATTACATCGAGTGTCTCCAAAGATAACTTATTACAATAAAAATGGCTTAAGGCCATCTAATAACGATAACAACGGAAGGCTTGGAAGATAAGTGAGTCCATCAACTCCAACAGCATCACTGAGTATAGAACCACGACCTAAAACTCCTTAATCATCGTCTGAAAAGTCTGCAACATTAACGTTGCAGCCCAAAAACGGGTCAGCACATGGAATATGCTGACAATGTAACACATAGAGAATAATGGAATGAAACAGCTATACTATATGCATATTTGGCTGGTGGAAAGCTCTATGGTTACAGTTTTGCATAAAGCCAATTTTTCCCTACTACAAAGGAATAATATTTAACTATTATGGTGGTTGTTAAATATTGAGAATGGTTGACAGCATTCTCAATCCCAATTAAACATCATCATTAAACAAACCCAACAAAATTAATTTTTAGAGTAACATGTTGAGATTCACATGATAATCTAGGTACTAGATACTCAAGATGTCCATAACCGGGGACATGGCTAACCATGATTAGTTTATACACTCTGCAGAGGTTTGCGCACTTTTCCCCACAAGACTCGATCGCCTCCATTTGGTTTCTCGCACTACACGGTGTTTGAGAAACGGATGACCGAGACATAGTCTTTCAGAAGCGCTAGCACCTTACGATGGGTAGACCGTACCACCTACATCCCCTACATCTGCTAGTCTGCCACTGTAAGAGTTCGCACGACTTAGTCAACTATGCTAGAGCCCATAATAGCTTGTGGCTGCACACTGAAGTTTCTAGCATGAATAATCTCATGATCCCTTTGAGCCTGGGTGGCGGTCCAAAAGAAAACAGGCAATCCTGGAATACCCAGGTGCCTCAATCCACCCAGATGTGTGTTTAGGTTGCCACCTTAAGTAAACCATTAATTAACAAAGCTCACATCTGTCATGGATACACTCACCCAATCCACATCTACTAGCATAGCATAGCAATAATAAGCAAACGTAGAAGTAACTCCCAAAGGTTTGATAATTAGACAGGTAATAGGTACTACCTCAACTACTTCCCAAACCCACAATTTAATTAGATCCTAATCATGCAATGTGTAAGGATTGATCTAATGCAATAAAACTGGGTAGTAGGAGGTATGATCAAAGTGTTACTTGCCTTGCCGATGATCCGGGAAACCTAGCGATTCGAAGTAACAAGCGGCGCACTCCAGGTACTCTATCGCGAGCAAACAAGCATACAATAAGTACTCAACTAATGCACAGGTAAAACTCAAATAAGAGATTTAACCAGGAAGTTCAACTTAAGAACTCTGGTTGGCAAAAAGAATCGAATCGAACGAAGCAACGAAAGACAAACGGCAAAAGAAACAGGCTTTGTTTACTATTCTGGATCTAAGGCAATTTTTACAGAAGCAAAACTTGTTTAAGTTGGTTAAATGGAAAGAGGGTTTCGAGACGAAACTCCAGGCGCTTGAATCACCTGATTCCGATAAACAAGCGAAAAGATAAACTAAAACGAAAATCGGATCAGAAAGCGCGATCAGAAAATCGCGGATTTAATCCGAGAAAAAGAAAAACGACGAACAGTTTAACGAACGAACGTTCGTTAACTGAATCTAAATGAAGAACGCGTTTGTTAAAACGAACGAAAGAGCGAACGCTCGCTAATTAGCCTAAACCGAAAAAAACTGATCTAAAGAAAAAAACAAAACAAAAAAAACCGACGAAAACCGAACGGTTTTTCCGGGAAAACCGGCGGCGGGATCGAGGTAAACCTCGGGCGGCGAGACGGCGGCGGCGGCTCCGGCGAGGCGGCGGCGGGTGCGGACGGCGGCGTCACGCGCGGCGGCGGGGTCCGGCGGGGCGGCGGCGGCGGGCGCGGGGTTCGAGGCGGGGCGGCTAGGGTTTCGGCCCAGGGTGGGCCGGCGGCTTATAAAGGCTGGGTCCGGGGAGTCCGGGCCTAGCACGGCCCGTAGGTCGGTTCGGACATTTTTTTTAAAAAAAACTTACGCTCGGAAAAAAACAAAAGGACTACTAAACAGACTCTAAAAATCCCGAAATAAATTTTCCCCGACTTCTAAAATCAAGCCGCACTAGATGAACATTTATTTGGGGCCTAAATGCAATTTTGGAAAACGCGCATTTTTCCTAAATTCAAATAAAATAGCAAATAAAACCAAATAAAATCTTATTTGATTTTTTTATTAAATCCTCAATATTTCTTTATTTTGAGAAAGTCATTTTATTCCCTCTCTCATATTTTTGTAATAGAAATAATTGAAGATAAAATAAATAAAATCAAATGATCCTATTTTCAAAATTTGAGACAACTCAAATATGAAAATAACGAAATCCCCAACTCTCTGCGAGGGTCCTTGAGTTGCGAAAATTTCTAGGATCAACCAAAATGCAATAAATATGATATGCAATGATGATCTAGTGTATAACATTCCAAATTGAAAATTTGGGATGTTACAAACCTACCCCCCTTAAGATGAATCTCGCCCTCGAGATTCGGGTTGGCTAGAAAATAGGTGAGCATGGTCCTTCAGCAAATCTTCCTCTCATTCCCAGGTGGCTTCATCCTCCGTGTGGTGGCTCCACTGAACCTTGCAAAACTTGATAACCTTGCTGCGGGTGACTCGACTGGCATACTCTAGAATCTTAACTGGTTTCTCCTCATAGGTCAAATCACTGTCCAACTGAATTGCTTCCAGTGGTACCATATCTCTCAGCGGTATGTCGGCCATCTCTGCGTGGCACTTCTTCAACTGGGATACATGGAACACGTCGTGAACTCCTGACAATCCTTCGGGCAATTCCAACTTATAGGCAACTTCTCCCATACGCTCCAAAACTTGGTATGGGCCTACAAAACATGGTGCTAACTTTCTCTTAACTCCAAAGCGCTTAACTCCTCGAAGTGGTGATACTCGAAGATAGACTCGGTTTCCGACTTCGTAAACTGTCTCCTTGCGTTTAGAATCTGCATAACTCTTCTGCCTGGATTGAGCTACCTTCAGTCTGTCACGAATTAATTTCACTTTCTGTTCAGACTCCTTTATCAGATCCGGTCCAAACAACTGGCGATCTCCAACTTCATCCCAGGACAATGGGGTCCTGCACCTCCTTCCATACAAGGCTTCGAAAGGGGCCATCTTCAAACTGGATTGATAGTTGTTGTTGTAAGAGAATTCCGCATATGGCAAATTCTCATCCCAACTAGATCCATAATCTAGCACACAAGCTCTTAGCATATCCTCCAAAATCTGATTTACTCTCTCGGTCTGTCCATCTGTCTGCGGGTGGAAAGCTGTGCTAAACTCCAGTCTGGTTCCCAAAGTCTCATGCAACTGATTCCAGAACTTTGAGGTAAACTGGGTTCCTCTATCCGATACAATGCTCCTTGGAACTCCATGCAGACGTACGATCCTGGTCATGTATATCTTTGCCAACTTTGCACTTGTATAGGTAGTCTTCACTGGAATGAAATGAGCTACCTTTGTCAAATGATCGACTATAACCCATATCGAGTCATAGCCTGAACGTGTTCTAGGCAATCCTGTGATGAAATCCATGCCTAGCTTATCCCACTTCCATTCAGGTATCGGCAATGGTTGTAGCAATCCTGCTGGCTTCTGATGCTCTACCTTCACTCTCTGACATACATCACAAACTGCTACATATTCCTCAATATCCTTCTTCATTCCGGTCCACCAGAAAATATCCTTCAAATCCAAATACATCTTGGTATTTCCTGGGTGAATCGAGTATGGTGAGTCATGGGCCTCTTGCAGAATTAGCTTCCTAATCTTCGGATCATTTGGTACATAGACACAGTCTTCAAACCATACGGTATCGTGCTCATCCTCACGAAATCCCTTAGCTTTTCCTTTGTTCATTTTCTCCTTAATGGAAGCAATTTCCTTGTCAGTCCTTTGAGCTTTTCTGATCTTATCCATTAAAGTAGACTGAATCTCCAATGCTGCTACATAGCCTCTTGGAACTATTTCCAAACATAGCTCTCGAAGACTTTCGGCTAACTCCCCTGGTAAATCTCCCGTCATTAGGGTGTTGACATGGCTCTTACGTCTTAATGCGTCAGCTACTATGTTAGCCTTTCCGGGGTGATAATGCAATTTCATATCATAATCCTTGATGAGCTCCGACCATCTCCTTTGTTTGAGGTTCAACTCCTTCTGTATGAAAATATACTTCAAACTCTTGTGATCCGTGTACACCTCGCAATGGTTTCCAATCAGAAAATGTCCCCAAGTCTTCAATGCATGCACTACGGCTGCTAACTCCAAATCATGCGTGGCATAATTCAACTCATGAGGCTTAAGCTGTCGTGAGGCATATGAAACAACTCTGCCTTCCTGCATAAGCACTGCTCCAAGTCCTCGTCGTGAAGCGTCGCAATACACCTCATAATCCTTGGTCTGGTCCGATAAAATCAACACGGGTGAGGTAACCAAACGTTTCTTCAACTCCTGAAAACTAGCCTCACATTCCTCCGTCCATATGAACTTGGTATCCTTCTTCAACAACTCAGTCATAGGCTTCACAATCTTTGAGAAATTCTCAATAAACCTCCGGTAGTATCCTGCGAGTCCAAGAAAACTCCGGATCTCTCCCATGGTGGTTGGTGCTTCCCACTTGGTCACGGTATCAACTTTAGTGGGATCTACTGCTATACCTTCTCCGGATATAACGTGTCCGAGAAATCCAACTTCCTTCAACCAAAACTCACATTTGCTAAATTTGGCATATAATTGATGTTCTCTGAGCTTTCCAAGAACCAAACGCAAATGCTCCTTATGCTCCTCTTCATTCTTTGAGTAAGCCAGGATATCATCAATGAACACTACGACGAACTTATCCAAGAACTCCATAAACACCTTGTTCATCATGTTCATAAAATATGCAGGTGCGTTAGTCAGACCAAATGACATAACGGTATACTCGTACAACCCATACCTGGTGGTAAAATCCGTCTTGGGTATATCTTGTTCCCGAATCTTCAACTGGTGGTATCCTGATCGCAGATCGATCTTGGAAAATACCTTAGCTCCTTGCAATCGATCAAACAGATCATTGATCATCGGTAGGGGTACTTGTTTTTGATGGTTACTTCATTCAATCCTCGATAATCGACAACCATCCTTAACGATCCATCCTTCTTCTCCACTAGAAGTACTGGCGATCCCCAGGGCGATGAACTTGGGCGAATATATCCTTTATCTAGTAACTCCTTAATCTGCTTCTTAATTTCCACCAAATCCTTTGCAGGCATCCTATATGGTCTCTTTGATATTGGCCCTGTGCCTGGCAAAAGCTCAATCAAAAACTCAATATCTCTATCTGGTGGCATGCCTGGCAACTCTTCTGGAAATACTTCGGGGAAATCCTTCACTACTGGTACTTCCTCCTGCACTACTCCGGTTAAACAATTTACTTGAGTCCTCTTTGGCACATGTCGGGATACATACTTGATCCTTATCCCTTCTGGGGTGGTAAGTGAAATTGACTTACTGGCACATTCAATATTCCCTTCATACTTTGATAACCAATCCATGCCTAATATCACATCCAATCCTTGGGATTCCAATACTATTAGGTCCGAGGGAAAAACATAGTTACCAATCCTTGATGGTAACCGATCACACCATAGACTAGCCATATGTTCTGCTCCAGGCGAGGTTACTAACATGGGTGACATAAGGGCTTGGGTTGGCAGTTTATACTTATCCACAAATCCCCTTGATATGTATGAATGCGATGCACCAGTAACGAAAAGAACGAGTGCAGTAAATGACTTAACCAAAAACTTACCGATTACTGCATCCGGCTGCTCTTCAACCTCCTCCACGTTAACGTGGTTCACCTGTCCCCTGTTGAAAGGGTTCGGCTTCTTCCCAGAGCTTCCATTGCCATTTCCATTCTGGGATTCAGGACATTTATTGGCATAACGTCCGGTCTTCTGGCACTTAAAGCAAGTGACTTGGCTCAGGTCTTTCTTGGCTGGGGTTGATGGGTTGGTGTGGTTCTGGCCGTTGCTTCCTCCATTCCCATTACCATTCCTGGGGCCATTGTGATTGTGCGAACTACCTCCTCCATGGGTATGTTGAAAATGTCCTCCCGGCCTAAGGGTAAATCGTGGCTTCTGCTGAGCTCCTGAATTGTACTTTCCTTGTGCATACTTCCTCTTGCGATTCTCAATTTGCTGCCGCTTCCCTTCAATCATAAGAGCACTATCTACCAACTCCTGGTAGTTGTTGAAGGTTGCTACCATCAACTGCATGCTCAACTCATCATTTAGTCCTTCCAGAAACTTCTCCTGCTTAGCTGCATCCGTAGCAACGTCATCTGGGGCATAACGTGCTAGCTTACTAAAGTCCTCCACATACTGGCCAACTATCCGTCCTCCTTGGTGCAAGTTGCGAAACTCTCGCTTCTTCATGGCCATAGCTCCTGCTGAAACATGGGCAGTACGAAAAGCCTGCTGAAACTGGTCCCATGTGATAGTATCGACAGGGAAAGTGGCTGTGAAATTCTCCCACCATGATGCTGCGGGTCCTTCAAGCTGATGTGTGGCAAACTTCACATTCTCCGCATCAGTGCATCCTGCTGTGGTCAACTCTCTAGCTGTCTTGCGGAGCCAATCATCTGCTACTATCAGCTCGGTGCTACTGGAAAACACCGGCGGGTTCAACCTAAGAAAATGGGCTAAGTGATCAACAGGTGGTGGTGGTGGTGGGTTGTTGTTGTTGTTGTTCCCCTGGTTCTGATTCTAGACTAGTAACTGCATCAATGTGTTCTGCTGCTGGATCCACTGAGTGAGCTCCGGTGGGAAGGTAAATCCGGGGTCACTTCTCGGAGGCATCTGAGGGTTTAGAAAAGGATGAGATTTAAGAATAGAGGGGGCCTAAAGAGAAAACACTACCCATATGCACATGAGGCAAAAGCAAACAATTCACTTCATTCAATCAACCAAACAAGGGCATACAATCGATCTAACTATCGCAAAAGTGCTTGGACTACTATATTTACATGGTGGACTACTACTACTGTTGGGGTGGTCTACTAGAAATATTCTTCGGCTGCAGACTCCATGATATCTGCTCCAGCTTCATCAACATAGTCATCATCGCTATCATCTGGATCCGAGTCGGTGTCGTCGATGATGATGTGGTCTTCCGGGCGAATCTCCTTGGGTTCTTTGTCTTCTTCTACCGATGTAGGGTCTCCCATGAATATTCCAATTTTCTTGATCAGATCGTCATTCTTTGCCACTAATACTTCAATTTCTTCTTCAAAATCTTCACGTGTAGCCTTGAGTTCTTCCTCCAGTTCCTTGATTCTTGTCCTTGCCTTCTTCATGTCTATCATGTCGGCGCACATCTGGTTCTCCTAACGTCGAATGTGCTGGTTTAACTCCTGGATAAAAGCTACAATTGATCTATCCTTTCTGGTGCTGATCATCTCCCAGTGCTCATCTCAGCGCCCACAAATCTGGTAGATAATATCCTTGAGATCATTGCGGTAGACTTCTTCAATGCGTCCCATGGCGATGTGAGCTGCCATGCTCTTTCCTAGACTCCAGGTTGGTGCATCGAAAGAAAACTCTATGGGCTCAGTGACTGGCATGAACGTCCTTCCTGGAACTTGAACTTGAATCATCCAGCGCTCTTCTTCAGGTAAGGTGGCGTTGTAGGTTCCGGTGAAGCTTGGTACTCCTATGTTCAAGTATCTAGTGACTTCCTTCAAGTGACGTCCAAAGGGTGTATCTTCATCCGGTTGAGTGAACTTGTTCCTTGCATCTGCCATCCTAAAAGAGTAGAAAAGATGAGAGGTCAGAAGAGAAGAGAGTGAGTAGTGACCTAGGTCTTTAGCTTAGTGGTCGTGTCCTACAGTCAGCGTGTGTAAGTGCATCTAGTGCCACCCCTAGTTGGTTTTGGAGTATTGACGACAAACCTAGTTGAGGGACTAATGTGTTTGTGAGAATTGTAGGATAACACAGGTAGAAGTCCCTCATTGATTCCGTTTTCCTACCATAGATGACCCCTAAAAATGTATGAAGACATTGATGTCAAAGGTGGTATATGAAGATATTCACATTGAAGACTATGACAAGAGAAGACATCGCATGAAGCCTATGGAGCTTAAAGATTTAGATCTTTCGTAGTTCTTTTTCTTCTTCTTTGTTGAGTCATAGGAACCACCGTACTGTTAAGTGGGGTCCAAGAGAACCATTCAGAATGACTGAAGTGATGCTTAACCAAAACCTATGTCTTCGAGTGAAGACTATGAGAGCGAATCTTGTCCAGAGTCGGACAAGTCAGCTTTGCTTGTAGCCCAAGTAAAGTTGTCGTGTGAGTTTGAAATCTGACCATTGGAACACGTGTCAGTTCCTTAGTGACCCAGGGTCATTTCGGACAAATCAGGTCGGGTTGCCTAGTGGCTATAAATAGCCCACCCCCTACAACCAAAAATGGTTGGCTGCTCAGAGTTACTATACGGCTTTTGTCGTTTGAGAGCAACCCACCTCGAAGCTTTTGAGAGAGAATTCCTTGCGAGGATAAAGCCCTAACCACCCAGAGCCAAAGAGAATTAGGCATCACTTAAGTCTTTTTGTCTGTGTGATCTGAAGACTTATTACACTTGAGGACTGTGAATCCTCCAGCCGGTTAGGCGTCGCGTTCTGAGCATCCAAGAGACATTGTGGATTGCCGGTGAACGAAGTCTGTGAAGGTTTGGGAGTCTACCTTGAAGACTTACCAGAGTGATTGGGCGAGGTCTGTGTGACCTTAGCTCAAGGGGAATACGATGAGGACTGGCTGTCTTGAGCTGCGTGTTCAGGACTGGGTGTCCGGGACTGTGTGTCCTCAGGTTTAAATACCTAGCCGCCCTAACCAGACGTACAGTTGTCACAGCAACTGGAACTGGTCCAACACATCATTGTCTTCAACGAGTCACTGGTTTCATCCTTCCCTTCTCTTTACGTACTGTTACTCCTTGTAAAGTCATTGTATGATTGCACTATCTTTTATCTTCACTGAGTGACTGCGTGTTCTGTTCGGCTTCATAATATCTTCCTACCTGATCCTTACTACATTGCTGCTATTAGTCATTGTGCTTTCACTCTATTGAATACTTGACTATGGCTTGCCTAGTGTAGTCTACCTTCCGCTGCAGGGTAATAGGTTTATTTCTATCGTTTGTCTTCATAACTTCCATGTTTTGAAGACTTTCATAAAAATCGCCTATTCACCCCCCTCTAGTCGATATAACGCACTTTCAATTGGTATCAGAGCGAGGTACTCCCTTGTTCTGTGTGATTCAGTTTAACCACCTGGAATTTTAGCTATGTCGACTGTAGGGATAATCAAAGTCTCTGCTGCGTGCCCCGTCTTTGATGGAACTGAATATCCCTACTGGAAGAATAAGATGCGCATGCATCTTGAAGCCATTGACGTCGACCTATGGTATGTCATCAAGAACGGCGTTCCTAAGGCTGGAGAAGGTGTCACTGCTGCTGACGTCAAGAAGTTCGTTCAACTGGACTCTACTGCCAAGAATATCATCTGTGGTCATCTGACCAAAGGACAGTATGGCCGTGTGAGTGCTTTGGAAACATCTAAGCTAGTCTAGGACTGGCTCTCCAAAGTCAACGAAGGCGACTCAACCCAGAGAGATCAGAGAATCAGTGTCCTTCGCAACCTCTTCAATCGCTTCAAGAGAAATGACAATGAGAATGTCCAGCTCACATTTGATCGACTCACTGACATCACGAATGAGCTTCAAGCCCTTGGCGCTACTGAGATCACCAAGCATGAAGTCGTCAAGACACTACTGAGATCACTTGACAGTTCGTTTGACACCCTAGCCCTGATGATTCGGGAACGTCCTGATTTGAAGACACTCGATCCGTCTGACATACTTGAGAGGCTCAACACACATGAGTTTCAGCTTTCTGAGAAAAGAGATATCTATGGTCCAAACTATAGGCGAACTCGTGCCTTGAAGGCAAAAGCTGTCTCCTCATCTGAAGAAGAATCTGACAGCAGTTCTGATGATCCTGAAGACATTGGAAGGGAACTTGCTATGCTTGTGAAGAAGTTCCAAAAATTCACCAAGAAGAAAGGCTTCAGAAAGTCTTCCCGATCAATCTCAAGGAATGATGAAGCTTCTGCTCATGACTACAAGAAGAAAACATGTCACAAGTGCAAGAAACCTGGCCACTTCATCTCTAAGTGTCCACAGTGGGACAATGAGAACAAAAAGAAGAAGAAGAAGAAGAAGAGCAAGGAATATGACTCTGACGATAAGAAGAAGAAGAAATACTCAAAGTCTTCTTCAAAGTCTTCATCACACAAGAAGAGCTCATCTAGCAAGGCACGTGCGTTTGTTGGCAAGGAAATGGATTCAGAGGAGGAGTCTGCTTCTGAGGAGGCGGAGGTGGAGTCTGAGGAGGTGTCCGATTCTGGCGTCGCAAGTCTGGCTACAGCATACGTTGCCAAGTCTACTTCATCACCGGCACCGATGCAAATGACAAGGACCACTCCGCTCCTACCTACTACTTCATGGCACGCGGTGCCAAGGTAAACACACACACTACTCACTATCAACCATCTTTTGACGATGACTCTGATTGTGGTTCAAACCCCAGCTACAAAACACTTGCTAAAATTGCAACTGAACAACAAAAAGCCATGGAACATATTCAAAAGCTGTTAGACAAAAGCGATGATCTATTAGGCGTTGAAATGACTCGTTCTGAGTCCTTAATTTAAGACATAAAAAATCTTCATGTTAAGTATGAGGAACTTGAAAGTCGTCATGAAACGCTCTCAACAACTTATGAAAAGCTTTCCTATGATTATCTTCAAAGGAAGCAAGATCTTGAGAAATTGAGAGCGGCTCATGAAGATCTTCAAAAGGAAAATGAGTCACTTCGCTCCAAACAGATCAGTTCCGCTCAGGAAGGATTTGAACCACCATGTCTTAAGTGCATTGAGCGTGATAATGCTACTACTGTTGCTGAATGTTCTACTGCTACTACTGTTGCAATATCTTCAACTGTTGATGTGGGAACTAACCCCTCTGCTGAGGATTCCACTGCTATTGCTGATGAGAATGCTAGGTTGAATACATTGCTTGAAACAGGGATGTACAAAAGTCTTAAAGGGCATCAGACACTATGTGATGTCCTCAAAAAGCAGATCTTGAACCGAAACCCGAGGAAAGAGGGTGTTGGGTTCGTAAGGAAAATGAATGCTGATGGCTCTTACTGGAAACTTGAGCAGTACCCCAAAACCACATGGGTTGCTGCAAAGGAATCTTCAGCAGATCTATCCAATCTATCTGGCTTCACTTGTGCAAACCCCATTGTCATTGATGAATCCTTTGATGCAAACTATAAACTATTTAAGAATCAGAATGGTTAAGTGTTTGCCAGGTACATTGGTACTAACTGCAGGAATGGACCGCCTATGAAGAAGATCTGGGTTCCGAAAAAGTGTCTGGAGAATCTTCCTATGAATGTCATCATGACACCACATGTGAAGAAGACAAACCTCAGACCACAGGCTTCATACGGTCCAAAGGCTTCATACAGACAGAGGACTCACCTGAGTCGCACTAACGCAAATGTTTTGCAGGGAAACCATACTCAGGCTTATGAATATGAATGCGGTTCATCAAACCGCCATGTTCATAAGACCAAGAACTATTCTGCGTATTCTTATGAGTACTATTGTCCGCATGCAAGACTTTTTGCTAGGGCTCCAAAGCCAAAGTTCTCAGACGCTGCACTTAGACTTATTGCTTCTAAGCCACCCTTGAAGATGTGGGTGGCTAAGAAAGCTTAACTCTCTTTTGCAGGGAAAGGTCTCCAGCAGAAAACCAAAATCGTCTGACGCTATTGCTGGGGACCTTAAACATCTTGTAGGGCGCAAGATCAAATGCCCGAATGGTCTTACTATGTACTTCGTTCCTGAATCGCTTGCTACTCTCCCTATCAGTCCTAATCTGGATCTAAGCTTTCATAACCCACCGGTTCGTCAAATGTTTTTGCTTCACAATTCTCTTCGTGAAGCCTATCCCCCTAACTGCACTGTAGGGTACGACACCAGCGTCTTCAGAATGGATTATTGATAGTGGATGTACCAATCACATGACTGGCAAACGAAGCCTTCTTATGGACTCAGCCTTACGTCCAGCCGACAAGAGTCACATCACATTTGCTGACACTGGTAAAAGTAAGGTATTGGGTCTAGGTAGAGTTGCAATCTCAAAGGATCAACACATGCATAAAGTCATGCTTGTTGAATCCCTTGGCTTCAACTTAATGTCTGTCTCAATGCCTTGCGATTTGAACATGATCGCAATATTTGGAAAATATCGCTGCCTTGTACTAATGGAATCTGACAAGTCTCTAGTGTTTGAAGGGTATCGGAAAGATGATTTGTATGTGGTAGATTTTTCGGCAGGACCACAGCTTGCCATATGTCTTCTAGCAAAGGCTTCAGAATGCTGGCTCTGGCATCGAAGGCTAGGGCATGCTGGCATGAGGAACTTCCACACCCTTGCAAAGAAGAAGCATGTCATAGGCATCGAGGGCGTCAAGTTCAAGAAAGATCACTTATGCGTTGCTTGTGAAGCAGGGAAGATGACGAGGGCCAAACATCCCTCGAAGACAATCATGACAACCACTCGACCCTTCGAACTGCTCCACATGGATCTTTTCAGTCCCACTCATTACTCAACTCTTACTACTACTGCTTGCCTCTATGGCTTTGTTATTGTTGATGATTATTCTAGATATACTTGGGTGCACATAATCCTCTACAAGACTCCAAGAAAATTCTGGCCTGAAGCCATTGATACTGCATGCCATACAATCAATCGTGTTTATCTTCACAAGCTTCTGAACAAGACATCTTATGAGCTCCTTACTAGCAAGAAGCCAAATGTCAGTTACTTCAGAGTATTTGGTGCCAGGTGCTGGATCAAGGATCCACATCACACTTCAAAATTTGCACCAAAAGCACATGAGGGTTTTATGCTTGGATATGGAAAGGATTCGCACTCCTACAGAGTCTTCAATCTCTTTCATTATAAAGTGGTTGAAACAGTGGATGTGCGGTTTGATGAGACTAACGATTCACAAAGAGAGCACCTCCCAAATATGCTAGATGAAGTTCCTTCCAGCGAATCAATCAAGCTTATGGGAACCGGAGAAATCATACCCTCTGAAGCTCAACCTGAAGAGGAACTTATCATCTCCGCACCTGATCAACCTGAAGACAATGCTCAGCCTGAAGACAATCCCACTAACAATGATAATGATCAGCAAGAGCAAAACCTTCGCCCTATACATCCTCATGTTGCCAATGAAGTGCAGATTGAGAGAATAATTGACAGCATCAATGCACCCGGTCCACTCACTCGATCAAGGGCAACTCAGCTGGCAAATTTCTGTGGGCACTTCGCATTCGTCTCAATAACAGAACCCAAGAAAGTTGAAGAAGCCTTCATGGAACCTGAATGGATTCAAGCTATGCAAGAAGAGCTTCAACAGTTTGAGCTGAATAATGTATGGGAACTGGTCAAGCGTCCTGATCCTTGGAAGCACAACATAATAGGCACCAAATGGATATACCGCAACAAGCAAGATGAGCATGGTCAAGTTGTCAGAAACAAAGCTCGTCTCGTTGCTCAAGGATATACTCAAGTGGAAGGCATTGACTTCGATGAAACATTTGCTCCTGTGGCTAGACTCGAAGCCATACGCATACTGCTGGCCTATGCCAATCATCACAACATACTTCTATATCAAATGGATGTGAAGAGCGCCTTTCTCAATGGCAAGATTGAAGAAGAAGTGTATGTTGCACAACCGCCTGGCTTTGAAGATCCAAAACATCCTGACATGGTATACAAGCTCAACAAGGCACTGTATGGCCTCAAACAAGCCCCTCGGGCCTGGTATGACACACTCAAATACTTCCTGAAGAGCAAAGGCTTCATACCTGGTTCCCTAGACCCCACTCTCTTCACGAAGACATATGATGGTGAACTGTTTGTGTGCCAAATATATGTGGATGGCATTATCTTCGGCTGCACCAATCAGAAGTACAGTGAAGAGTTTGGATATATGATGCAAGAGCAATATCAGATGTCCATGATGGGAGAGCTGAAGTTCTTCCTCGGTCTCCAAATACGACAGCAACGCAACGGCATCTTCATATCTCAAGAGAAGTATCTCAAAGATTGTCTGAAGAAGTTCGGTATGCAAGACTGCAAAGGTTTCACGACGCCAATGCCAGCCAAGCATCATCTGGGTCCCGACGACAATGGTAAAGAGTTCGATCAAAAGGTATATCGCTCCATGATTGGTTCTTTGCTTTATCTATGTGCATCTAGGCCAGATATTATGCTTAGTGTTTCCATGTGTGCTCGATTCCAAGCGACACCAAAGGAGTCGCATCACTTAGCTGTGAAGCGAATTCTTTGATATTTGGCTCACACCCCAACTCTAGGATTATGGTATCCAAAGGGCTCAGAGTTTGATCTGGTTGGATTCTCGGATGCTGATTATGCTGGTGACAAAGTGGATCGCAAGTCTACATCAGGCACATGTCACTTTCTGGGACGATCACTTATATGTTGGTCTTCAAAGAAGCAGAACTGTGTATCTCTCTCCACTGCTGAATCTGAATACATTGCTGCTGGATCTTACTGCGCTCAGCTTCTGTGGATGAAGCAAACACTCAAGGACTATGGCATTCATCTGAAGCAAGTGCCACTCTACTGCGACAACGAAAGCGCCATCAAGATTGCCAACAACCTAGTTCAACACTCGAAGACAAAGCACATTGAAATTCATCATCACTTTCTCAGAGATCATGTTGTGAAGGAAGATATTGATATCATACACGTCAACACTGAAGAGCAATTGGCAGATATCTTCACCAAGCCCTTGGATGAGAAGAGATTTTGCAAGTTACGGTGTGAGCTAAATATCCTGGAATCCTCAAATGTCCTGTGATCAGGCACACATCCTAACACTTATGCATATTGATGACTCAGATGTGCAACACACGAAGTAAAGTATATCTTCAATCAATGAAGACATACATTCTAAGTGTGAATACATTAATGTGGAATTTGACTTCGGAGCGCCACGATAATTGTGCGTCATGTCTGGGTCTAATACTTCCTATACGGTGGGTCATGCCACCACCAAATGTTCTGTTTGAAGTGTTTCACTCATGGCGTTACCTTGCAATGTCTTCATATTTGGTTTGGCTTCAATCTCAACATATCTTCATGATTATCTTCACTACATTGATTATATAGATGTATATATATACTAGTGTTCTGTCCTCTACAGCATTCACTTATAGCTATGTCTTCTTGTTGAATCTTTTGAACTAAGTGAATGTGATCGGACCCTAACCTCTCTATGCTTTCTATCTCAAACTCTATCTCTCCAAATCATATGCATTCTATTGAAACTGTCGAATGTCTTCTCTGCGTCCTTGTCAGCAGAAGATACAGAGACAACCATTAAGTCCGTTTTCAATGCTCATTCCTCCACCTGAAACCCGGAGAAGTGGGAACGACCACCCGACAATCCAGGCGTGCGTGGGACGTGGAACAAACCCCAATATGCTGCATGATGGCCACGTGTTCCTTAGATGTGAATCGCCAGGGGCACCTGTGTAATAACGCAGTGCCGCCCCTGTACCTATAAATACACACCTCACATCAGTCATTATCTCTTCTTCCACTCTCGCACGAACCCTAGCGCCACCGCTAGCCCTCGACGATGCCGGCGACGAAGCGCTTCGCTACCGCAACCTCTCCGACGCCGTCTTCACGCCGACCGCGGACATCGTCTTCTCCGCCGTTGTCGTAGGTGTCCTCCGTCGCCAAGTTAGGGCACGGACAATCGAACTTCTCGGCATCCTCTTCCACTCTGTCTAGCAGTTCTTCGTGTGGTAAATAAAACCTCCTTTTTACGGCCTCTTTGATCCTATAGCTTTATCACTTTCTACCACAAGCAGTTTCTATTCACACAAGTTGGATCTCTTTCATACTGCATCTCATAACATGCCTAGTATATTCACTTATGCTTCACAAAGTAGTTAGATTCCTCACTTGTACTGATCTGTGGATTCGTACAAATCTGGAACCAACTCCTTATCTATGAGTGAATGTCTTCGCACGATGAGGTCAATGTCTTCTAAACTGATTTATCTTCAAAATCTTCTGAGAATGCATATGACCTCTTCCCCTTCCCTCGCACCTTAATGCTGTCACAGGTACATGTCCGTGGGAGAATCCCTTGGTTCTCATAGTCTGCATTCATTTGCAGAATTCTTACAGCATCACATAAATTCTCCCGAAGCCAGTTCCTGTTTGTCCAGCAAGCAAAAACCTTTGAAGCCTCTGAACATATTGAAGCCTTTCAGATTAAGGTTCATGGCTTCAGAAAAATCAGCAAGGAAGGGTGGCAGAAAGCGTCGAGGAGAAACATCAAGAGATCTGCCCGATGACCTCTCAGAGCTGTACAAGACAGATCCTGAAGAGGATTACAATCAGCGCAAGACGTGAATCCAATGGATTCGACGCTATTGGGCAGAACAGTGGTTCAAGTACAGATTTGTGACCAAGGAATATGCTGAAAAGAATGCCATCAAGCGACCATGGGGAGACATGCTCTACAAAAATCTTCAACCCAGGACCAGAGATGAAGCCATTGAACAAGGCTTCTATCCCTGCATGGTCCGTGGACCACAGCCTGCGGATGCTGACCCATCGTCCCTGCTATGGTGTCGTGACGACAATCTGTTTAAGCGCAACTTCCAGTTTGCCTAGAACTCAGCGAAGCAGAACAAGAAGACTTTGGGTTTAGATTTCAACCCTGGTCCCTCTGTTCCCCGTGCCGATGGAACTCACGAAGCTAAACCCAATCTTCTTGGGCCCTTCTACAATCTTGAAGGCCTCATCACTCACATCGTGGTTCAAGGGACAGTCGTGAATGAGCCTGCAGATGACGCTGAATCAGATGAAGCGCCTGTAGCACCGAAGCCAAAGAAGCTGAAGCAGCCAAAAGCTTCAAAGCCGGCCTCTGCACCAAAAATCTCACGGGCGAAGCCACTGGCAACTGCACCTCTTGAAGACAGTGTGTAGTCTGAAGATTTGTCACGCATCTCCAAGCCCCATAAGGTCAAGATGCCTTTGCCACACACCGGCCAAGAGCTAACAGCTGCGGCCATTCTGCGCAATGATGCCATTGATCTGTCAAGTGATGAAGATCTTGCAGATGACGCTCTTGAGCAACTCATCAAGAGCAAAGAAGAAGCAGAAATCTTCAATGATCTGCCTCTCTTTGATGTAACAATCATCCACAACTTCATTGATGAGTGGTTTGACACGCCAAACATCAGCTTCGAAGATCTGCAACTACCCATTGGCCTCAGTGTCGCCTTCCATGGCGCCATTGCTTCAGAGCTAGCCCTCGCTCAGCGCATCATCGAACTGAAGCAAAAGATTGACTATGAAAAGGCTCAGTTCAAGAAGCATATGGCCAAGCTTAGCGTGCAAGAGGTGAAAAACTTCAAGATTATGCTGCACGAGCTCAAAGAAGCCTTTCTCAAGAAACGCGCAGAAGCTCAGGGTTCTCGGGAGCGTATGAAGAACCTAGCTGACAAGTGTGTGCAAGGCTACAATGAAGCTGAGAAGCGCAAGGCCCTTGGGCGTTCGGGCATTGATCCTAGGATGGCTGCTAAGCAGAAGAAGAAGCCCATTGTGACCGAACCTCTCGCACCAAGGCAGGAAGCAGATCCCATTGTCTTCCCAACTAGAATGACTAGCTCGAAGCAAAAAAGCTGGTCAACCACTTCAGAACTAAAGAAGACGAGGACTGCTGAGGCTGAAGCCAGGAAGAGGAAACATCCTGAAGCCTCTCCTACTGCCCCCTCCAAGAAAAAGAGGAAGACCAAGAAAGAACGGGCTGCTCCCACAGAGCCTTTGATTGTTGAACCCATTTCCATGGTTCGTCCTGACGCTGAACACCAACTGACAATCCATGAGCCTGCTTTCACAGAGGCTCATGAAGCTGAAGACTTTCCAGCAGGTGATCCCATCGCTGCTGACGACATTAGTCACCATGACCATGTAGAAGATGGTGCAGTCCTTCCTCAGCCCGAGCACAGCGAACTCATCAGCATTGGTCGTCCTCTGATGCCAATTGCTCAGGATGCTTCATGGGCTGATCGCCCACAAGAGGAAGAAGACTTTGAGGCCCAGCCAACTCCAACTACACAGGCGTCGCCTGCGTTGCGCAGGCTTCGCAAAGGACCAAGGCCTCCAGTCTCTGCGTCTGAAGCTGAAGCTGCTGAAGACATTCCGGCTGCATCAACCGATGAAGAAGAAGTCCCACAAGCTGCTACTCCCCTGTCCCACCAAGAAGCGGTTCTCGAGGAGAACGTGGTTGTGACCGACCCTCCAGCTCATCAAGTGGAGGTTCAAAATCTTGAGGCTGCCACCACCAACACCAATGAAGCCACTGACGTTGTCATGGTTGAAGCTAATGTGGAGCCCTCACCAACAAAAGCACCAGAAGTCAGCGAAGCCACTGATCCCACTGCTTCTGTTCCTGCGCCTGCTGCCGGTCCTCAGTTCGACTATCATGTTGAGCACAGCCCTCAGGTACAGAAGCCAATCCCAAGATTGCCCAGGTTCCCAGGTCCTGCATCAGCACCTAGATCCTTCAATATCAATGGCTTCAGAGCAAACAACACATTCTTCAATAGCTCCAGGAACCCCTACTCAAGGGAAAGAATATCATCTGATCGGTTCTGGAGCTATCCGCAGCGAAGCTATTACTCCTGCATTCTATACAATCAAGGTCGCATCTTCCCACACAAGCATCTTGACATTGAAGCAATAGCTGGTCTGCCCTGTCTGGAAGAAGCTCTGGATTGCTTCAAAGAGGTTGGATTGCTGCCGTTCGTCACTGACCAAGAGCATTGGAATGAAGAGTTGCTGCTCCAATTCTATGCCACACTTCACATCCGCGGGTATAACAGAGATCCGAAGACTTGGGTCCTAGAGTGGATGACAGGAAACGTTCATCACGAAGCCAAAGCCTTTGACATCATTGAGCTCACTGATCTACCCACTCCCGGCGATCTCTACGAATCTGGCTGTCAACTTCATAGTGAAGCTGTGGAGAGCATCTTTCAGAAGCATGAACCTAACATGAGTCAGATGCTCAGTATGATGAAGCCATTACCCCAAGATGCTGCATATCCCAAAGAGTTCTTTGTTGAAGACCTAGAGTATCTGCCAAGGACTATTTATCACATCATAAGGCGAACTCTCTGGCCCATCAAAGGGCACTCTCCACATGCCAAGCTGGAAGGTGCAATGAAGACTTTTGTCTTCTATATTCTTCATGGAAAATGCTTCAATGCACAGGACTTCTTCATTCCTAACTTGCTGCATCAGGCTCTGGTCTGTTTGGCTTGAAGTTCTACGCCCCATGGGTAATGCGGCTAATCAAACTTCACTCCGCTATCTCATATCAGCCATCTTCTCGCAATCATCGGATTTTTCTGCCTGATGTGGATATGTCTATTGAAGCCATCTATCCTGAGCCTGCCAAGGAACCTCTAAGTCTTCAGAATGCAGAGCATCAAAGTTTTTCTCAGAACATTGAAGGAGTTGAAGCAGTCACTCGTGTGTATCCTTTGGCTGGCACTACACGTGCACCACATCCTGCTCTCACTGAAGCCACTAACAGTACAACTGCCCCACGACCCAAGAAGTGCACTCGTGTTCTCAATGACCGAGAGCTTCTTGTGGCTCTTCATCAGAAACAGGATAGGCATCATGACTGGCTGAAGCGTCAAATGCAAAGCCTCTTGGTGGATGTTAATCGCATTCGCAATCTTGCCACCAAGAATGCCTTTGTTGCTCATGAAACCTCTCGATGCACATGGAAAGGGCTGACACTGATGTGTTTTGAAGATGATCTTCAAGAGGATGGCTTCTCTGAGCGCTTCAAGTTTGAGTCCACACCTCCTCGAAGGGCAGTGCTGCGACGAACTCCATCTCTTGAAGACTCTGAGTTCTCTTCCTCTCCTGCAACTGTAAATGCCAGAGTGATCGAGGATGACGACGATGCTACTTCACCGCCGCCTCCTTCATTACGCTTTGACACTGCTCCAAGCTCTTCTGCACCGCCGAACACCACCAACGACCCTACTGCTTCACCTACTCTTCATGGGAACGAGTAGAGGCTCTATGTATTCAAACCTTTTTGGTCCTTACTGACAAAAGGGGGAGAAGCATATGAGTTTAATAGTCTTCAAGCGGGTCCATATGGGCGGGTGCTTCATATTTTGCTTCGTGTTTACAACTCTTGTTTTGATACATTTGGTTCTTTGAGTTGTAACACTTAAACTCGATGGTCGTCTGCTACCTATTTGCCATTTTGTGATGCGATGATAAATTCCGCATGTGCGACGATAAATTCCACACATAGATCATTTTGCAGACGTCCATTTTCCATTATGCATGTCATTATCTTCACATACCTTCACATGCATAGTGGATTGTCATCATAAGTTGAAGAGGATCTCCACAAGCACAACCTGCCATGTGCATTTCCATTCCAAAAGCAAACTACTTATATGCACATCTTCAGGGGGAGCCCTTGCAACTTATGAAGACAATTCCTTATCATTTACAATTTCACATATTATATTCCTCGTTGAAAACTTCAACTAGTTTGTCATCAATCACCAAAAAGGGGGAGATTGTAAGTGCATCTAGTGCCACCCCTAGTTGGTTTTGGAGTATTGACGACAAACCTAGTTGAGGGACTAATGTGTTTGTGAGAATTGCAGGATAACACAGGTAGAAGTCCCTCATTGATTCCGTTTTCCTACCAGAGATGACCCCTAAAAATGTATGAAGACATTGATGTCAAAGGTGGTATATGAAGATATTCACATTGAAGACTATGACAAGAGAAGACATCGCATGAAGCCTAGGGAGCTCGAAGACTTAGATCTTTCGTAGTTCTTTTTCTTCTTCTTTGTTGAGTCATAGGAACCACCGTACTGTTAAGTGGGGTCCAAGAGAACCATTTAGAATGACTGAAGTGATGCTTAACCAAAACCTATGTCTTCGAGTGAAGACTATGAGAGCGAATCTTGTCCAGAGTCGGACAAGTCAACTTTGCTTGTAGCCCAAGTAAAGTTGTCGTGTGAGTTTGAAATCTGACCGTTGGAACACATGTCAGTTCCTTAGTGACCTAGGGTCATTTCGGACAAATCAGGTCGGGTTGCCTAGTGGCTATAAATAGCCCACCCCCTACAACCAAAAATGGTTGGCTGCTCAGAGTTAGTATACGGCTTTTGTCGTTTGAGAGCAACCCACCTCGAAGCTTTTGAGAGAGAATTCCTTGCGAGGATAAAGCCCTAACCACCCAGAGCCAAAGAGAATTAGGCATCACTTAAGTCTTCTTGTCTGTGTGATCTGAAGACTTATTACACTTGAGGACTGTGAATCCTCCAGCCGGTTAGGCGTCGCATTCTGAGCATCCAAGAGACATTGTGGATTGCCGGTGAACGAAGTTTGTGAAGGTTTGGGAGTCTACCTTGAAGACTTACCAGAGTGATTGGGCGAGGTCTGTGTGACCTTAGCTCAAGGGGAATACGGTGAGGACTGGGTGTCCTGAGCTGCGTGTTCAGGACTGGGTGTCCGGGACTGTGTGTCCTCAGGTTTAAATACCTAGCCGCCCTAGCCAGACGTACAATTGTCACAGCAACTGGA
Organism: Triticum aestivum; assembly: GCF_018294505.1. Classification (NCBI taxonomy): domain Eukaryota; kingdom Viridiplantae; phylum Streptophyta; class Magnoliopsida; order Poales; family Poaceae; genus Triticum; species Triticum aestivum. Next base: position 136,296,658 of record NC_057803.1, on the reverse strand, counting down.
ACTGGTCCAACACATCATTGTCTTCAACGAGTCATTGGTTTCATCCTTCCCTTCTCTTTACGTACTGTTACTCCTTGTGAAGTCATTGTATGATTGCACTATCTTTTATCTTCACTGAGTGACTGCGTGTTCTGTTCGGCTTCATAATATCTTCCTACCTGATCCTTACTACATTGCTGCTATTAGTCATTGTGCTTTCACTCTATTGAATACTTGACTATGGCTTGCCTAGTGTAGTCTACCTTCCGCTCCAGGGTAATAGGTTTATTTCTATCGTTTATCTTCATAACTTCCATGTTTTGAAGACTTTCATAAAAATCGCCTATTCACCCCCCCTCTAGTCGATATAACGCACTTTCAGCGTGTGCTCTGAGACCATCTTGTAGCGACCAGACCTCAAACGGTTCAATCTCTGTGCTCCGGTGTCATCCCTGGATAAATAATGCTGACACCACACAATACTTGAAGGATTTATAGCAGAGTAGCAATCACACACTTATTACATCGAGTGTCTCCAAAGATAACTTATTGCAATAAAAATGGCTTAAGGCCATCTAATAACGATAACAGCGGAAGGCTTGGAAGATAAGTGAGTCCATCAAATCCAACGGCATCACTGAGTATAGAACCACGACCTAAAACTCCTTAATAGTCGTCTGAAAAGTCTGCAACATTAACGTCGCACCCCAAAAACGGGTCAGCACATGGAATATGTTGGCAATGTAACACATAGAGAATAATGGAATGAAACAGCTATACTATATGCATATTTGGCTGGTGGAAAGCTCTATGGTTACAGTTTTGTGTAAAGCCAATTTTTCCCTACTGCAAAGGAATAAATTTATTTAACTATTATGGTGGTTGTTAAATATTGAGAATGGTTGACAGCATTCTCAATCCCAATTAAACATCATCATTAAACAAACCCAACAAAATTAATTTTTAGAGTAACATGTTGAGATTCACATGATAATCCAGGTACTAGATACTCAAGATGTCCATAACCGGGGACATGGCTAACCATGATTAGTTTATACACTCTGCAGAGGTTTGCGCACTTTTCCCCACAAGACTCGATCGCCTCCATTTGGTTTCTCGCACTACACGGTGTTTGAGAAACGGATGACCGAGACATAGTCTTTCAGAAGCGCTAGCACCTTACGATGGGTAGACCGTACCACATACATCCCCTTCATCTGCTAGTCTACCACTGTAAGAGTTCGCATGACTTAGTCAACTATGCTAGAGCCCATAATAGCTTGTGGCTGCACACGGAAGTTTCTAGCATGAATAATCTCATGATCCCTTTGAGCCTGGGTGGCGGTCCAAAAGAAAACAGGCAATCCTGGAATACCCAGGTGCCTCAATCCACCCAGATGCGTGTTTAGGTTGCCACCTTAAGTAAACCATTAATTAACAAAGCTCACATCTGTCATGGATACACTCACCCAATCCACGTCTACTAGCATAGCATAGCAACAATAAGCAAACGTAGAAGTAACTCCCAAAGGTTTGATAATTAGACATGTAATAGGTACTACCTTAACTACTTCCCAAACCCACAATTTAATTAGATCCTAATCATGCAATGTGTAAGGATTGATCTAATGCAATAAAACTGGGTAGTAGGAGGTATGATCAAAGTGTTGCTTGCCTTGCCGATGATCCGGGAAACCTAGCGATTCGAAGTAACAAGCGGTGCACTCTGGGTACTCTATCGCAAGCAAACAAGCGCACAATAAGTACTCAACTAATGCATAGGTAAAACTCAAATAAGAGATTTAACCAGAAAGTTCAACTTAAGAACTCCGGTTGGCAAAAAGAACCGAATCGAGCGAAGCAACGAAAGACAAACGGCAAAAGAAACAGGCTTTGTTTACCATTCTGGATCTAAGGCAATTTTTACAGAAGCAAAACTTGTTTAAGTTGGTTAAACGGAAAGAGGGTTTCGAGAAGAAACTCTAGGCGCTTGAATCGCCTGATTCCGATAAACGAACGAAAAGATAAACTAAAACGAAAATCGGATCAAAAATCACGATCAGAAAATCGCGGATTTAATCTGAGAAAAAGAAAAACGACGAACAGTTTAACGAACGAACGTTCGTTAACTGAATCTAAATGAAGAACGCGTTCGTTAAAACGAACGAACGAGCGAACGCTCGCTAATTAGCCTAAACCGGAAAAACCCGATCTAAAGAAAAAAACGAAACAAAAAAACCAACGAAAACCGAACGGTTTCTCCGGGAAAGCCGGCGGTGGGATCGCGGTAAACCTCGGGCGGTGGGACGGCGGCGGCGGCTCCGGCGAGGCG